>NC_135991.1:2597239-2692239 GCF_053455715.1 Rhinoraja longicauda
GTATGGGTAACTTGAGAGCGCGTATGGACAGTGCACTGCGTGTGTTTTACCGGCCTGTGAGGGAGCGGTTCAGCTGTTTGTCAGTCTGTGCCCCGTCATGGGCGGCCCCGTGATGTTCTTTGTCCGACCCGTAACCGGACGGGTTCCAGCCGGGATCGCGAACGTACGGGGCCGAAATGAAGTGCGACCATTTGAGCTCCGCCTCCCACAGTTGTGAATCAGTGCTGCCGGCTGGTTCTGCTTTACTGCCGTTGACAGAGACATGGTGTGGTCCGGTAAGATCGAAGTTCAGATTACCCCGCTCTTGGTGGAGGAGATTTCTGAAAGCCCAGAGTGTCCAAGTGTAAATAAAGTGGGTTCCGAGCCCAATTCTGGTTCGCGGTTGACTGATTCACCACATCTCGGATCCACAGTGCTCTACTCTGACCATTACACTCAGACAATTCCCCACAGTTCGGTGTGAATCTAAATAGATGACCTGACGTGCGTGGTAGAAAGACCTCGGGAAGGAAATAGAAAAAGCCACACGTTATCTCTTGTGGCTGTGAATGGCGGCTGTCATTCATTCTCTGCCTGAAGGGCTCGCGTGTTTCGCTCAGCCAATATTGGTAATGGAGATGATGTAGGAAATCGCCGGACATTCAGGATATTTTTTTTAATCCAGAGGTGTTTTATCATTATACACTTAATGGGCATGGCGGCCTTCGACAACATGGTGTGATCCACGTGATCCGGCGACCATCAAGGGCGCCGATTGTGGTGAATAATGTACTGTAGATTTAATAGTGGTCCAGTTCCGAGCTGTTGGCCCGTCATTACTCCATCTAATATGTCTGGTACTCAGTGACACGACGGACAGCGGTCTCAGTGCTGATTGGTGCCGAGGCCGGACCTGTTGACTCCCCGCCTGCGTCGCCAATGTCTCCTGAAGCTGTGACCAAGCAATTCTCTGCATTGGTCAGAGAACAGCCAGGTGCTGTCAGTGACATCCTCGTGTTGGCCGCTATATTAGGTACCGTATCCCGGACCCGCAGATATGCCATTAAAGCTGGACCCGCTCGTTTACTAGTGGGACTTCCGACCATTGTGGTGGGAGGCAGAACATCTGGAGTCCTTGCACCGCCCAGCCCTTCGTTACATCCGCTCTCATTCATCGCCCTGGCGGCCATAAGGCCAATATTGTCGGGAATCAGTGATAGCTCCTGGGAACTTGATTTAGGACCGACTACTTCCAGCAAAGTTACTCGTAACTCTTTCCCAGGTTAGTTGACGTTTCATGTTCTGGGACAGGCCACGCACAGGGTGGCCTTGGAGACTGGGCGACATGTAAGAATCTACAAGGCTGTCCACGGAGCACATCCTGGTCTTATCTGCGTGACAGGTGTTTGTCCAGTTGCACTGAGCCGCGGGAATGGATGGGAGGATCACATAGAAACATACATCATAATGTTACATCACAGTGTAACATGACTGCGGGTGTCGCTGTGTGGCGCTGTTCTGGTCACTGAGTGGGCGCCTCCGTTCCCGGGCAGTTTCACAAGGACACTGCAGGGACAATCACCTTGGTGGGACTTGGTGCGGCAACACGTGCCGTCTAGGTTGTATGAAAAGCAAAGCAGTCCACTCTACCGAGGTACCCTCGGTACATGTAACAATAAAGTATCTTTCAATAAGTCACATATGGGCCAGGCCTGGTATGGTTGGCAGATATCCCTCCCACGCTATCAGAAGCTGTTAGAATATGTGATGTGGCATTTAACAATACACATCATAATTCATATCATATCATATATATACAGCCGGAAACAGGCCTTTTCGGCCCACCAAGTCCGTGCCGCCCAGCGATCCCCGCACATTAACACTATCCGACACCCACTAGGGACAATTTTTACATTTACCCAGCCAATTAACCTACATACCTGTACGTCTTTGGAGTGTGGGAGGAAACCGAAGATCTCGGAGAAAACCCACGCAGGTCACGGGGAGAACGTACAAACTCCTTACAGTGCAGCACCCGTAGTCAGGATCGAACCTGAGTCTCCGGCACTGCATTCTCTGTAAAGCAGCAACTCTACCGCTGCGCTACAGTGCCGCCCTTCGACCACATGCATTGTTGCAACTCAATCCCCTCATTATCACATGTTCACAGTTGCTGCCCCAGTTCCGTGTCAATCATGATAAGCCACAACCCCTGGTGTGGCAGGACTAGCACCCGTACATAAACGTGTCTGCTCCTAACAGTGAAGCAACGATTTCTGCCCGATTTCTGCATAGATTCGGTACACAATACACAGACTGCTTTCTGATGTCTGACGTGTCACTTTAAGTCTGTAATTCCCAATGCAGTGCTAAACTGGGAGCAGCTGGCGTGACCTGTTTGTTCAGTGAGTGTAACTAACGTCGATTGCCAGGAGACCGGTGCCGCTGGAGATTTCTCCCTGCTGTAATAAGAGATGAAGCGAGGATGAAGAATGGCAGTAGTCCTGGGTGCTGTATCCACAGAGGAGTCGTCACATCACCGAGAACATGGGAGTCTCACGACTTGATCAAATAATGTCGATTTATTACCCGATTCTGGCCGCTGTTGGTGTTCCGGGTGAGTAGTTACTCACAAATACTCACCGTGTTCATCACTGTTATATCTGAGATTTTGATCATGGCTGTGTGCCGTATTGATCGCTTGCTTTGCTGTTTTATGATTCTACATATGGCATTTGCCAATTGTGAAGTTCATTTTAATGTAACCAGGTATCTTCATTCAAACGGTACTCTCAGGCAAGATTGTCTTGTTTAATGTTGACTCCAAAGCCTCTAGCAGTTGATCTGTGAACCTGCCGCCTGTGTCACGTCAGTAGTGTCGGTGTGAATGCACAGTACATTCTGGTCTGTGGACTAATTGGAGTAACACACTGCTGATGCATCTTGAAATAATCCAGGATAATTGCTCAGGATAAGTGTTCAGATAATCCAGGATCGTTCAGTTGTTACAGCACTCAGTGAATCTGTCCTGCCAATTACATTCTTGCTTTTTCCGGGACTAAAGATCAGCCGTTGACGCTCCCGTCCGAGTGTGAGACCAGGGTTGTTGCTCCGCTGCCAGAGAAACGCTCCAGTTTCACTCCGCCCACTTTCTTTATTCACAAACGGCGTGGAATATTTCTATATTTTGGAAATAATCCCGGCAAGCCTGGAATTAAATGAAAAAACCATTGAAACCGCATGTCTGGGAACATTTGTGGAAAGAGAAAGAGTTAATGTTTAAAATCAAAGTTTCCTTCTCAGTCACAAAGGAAGGGAAGAAACATGTTAATCTGAACGGCAGTGATGTTGGAAAGGACAATAGCTGGAGCGTAGCGAATAACTGGAGCAGGGATAGGTTTTAGCTGAATAGATAATTGAACTACATTATCTGTGTAACGTGTTCCTAACCTTGTTGTTATGCATTTCGTGTGCGGTTGTACTGTTGGTGACGGTGTGAATTCGGGTGAATTTGTACAGTCTAGTCGAGTGGAATCTGCCCAGGATATTCCAGCATTTCCAGTTGTTGGCAATATTTTCTGATTTATCTAGGATTTGCAACATCCACAATTTATTGTTGACTCCCCCGCTGGCCTGTGGTTGTGATGCTCCGCTTTCTGGAAAGGGGCCGCTTTCGCTTCTCCCTCTGTACCTGGCGATGTTGCTTGAGTTCGTTCATTTCTGGGTTAATTTAGGCCGTGGTCAAGAGAGATGACGCCGTATTATTGGATAGACTGAGTACATGTCAATTCTTATCTATGTTTTTGTCCCAACCTGAGATCAGATCTGTATATTGCGGCGGGGGGCACGGGTGCCGGCCCAGCCGCGGTCTGTTTCTGTTTCCCGTCACTTGTTGTTCTGAGAGGGGAACCCCGCCGTTCCAGAACCGTCGCATCAACCGACTCCAGAGAGATTGTTGAACCGTTGCCGCTCCGAGTTATAAATATAGCAGAACATTGAACAGATGTACACATCTTAAACTGACGTTTTCAGGAGGGATCCGGGTGGGCGAATTATATAACTCAGTAGCTGCCATTTACAACCAATAAATCAGCATCTGCAATTCCTTTCTACACAATATAATCTCAATGTTGTCCTCGTGTAGCAATACTAGATATTGTATATCAAGGGATTACAGCGAGCTGTCACATCACCTTGTGCGTGAATCACACAGGAAACAGGTTGTTCATAGCGACCGGAAATAAACTATTCTAATCACTTCTGTTAACTGTCTCCACGTCGCTGGTTGCCCGATGGGTGGGTGGAATGGTGCTGGGGAACCGGGTTCTCAAAGAGAATATAAAATGTTCGTGTGTCCGAGCGTCTGAATATATGAGAATAATTAGAATATATATGGATGCTAATCATGAGAATTTGTAAAGACACACAACCTCATCGCTGCTGAGGTCACCCTTCGCTCAGTGGAGGAGGCAGTGGTCAGCGGCTCTCCCTCAGATGTGTAAAACAACGAATCCTCATTCCGCAACGTTCGGCGACGTTGAGATTGATCTATGTGGAGAATCTGTGATTTATGAAATGGTTTAAGTTATCCCCCTTCGATAGCGGCGAACAAACTGGCTCCGACAATGCCCCGAATGCATTGAGCCACCTCCCCAAACTGTGAATAGTGTATTATGCGAAATTGTCCGCGGAAACCTAACTTTTATTTTATAGACCTGAGAAAAGAATATGGGAGGCAACAGTAATCCATCGGAGAAATCTGGTCCTACTGATAGAGGGAGGCCCGAGGAAAAGAAACAGGTGGTCCAGCAGGGAAAGATGCAGATAAGAGAGAACATTGCCAAGGTGATTAAAAAAAAAGACCATGAGGCACCGGGAAAAGGTAGGAGATTCCATTGTTCCACCGGGATCGCCAGCAGAAATGGTCATAACAAAGAACAGAAATGACCAATATGTGGTAATGTTTTGTGGAGCATTTACTGCACCCCCCCCCCCCACCCCAAAAAAACATAGTGACAGAGGGGAGGTGGTGCGATGTTTGCAAAACAAAGACGAGACGATCCCGGATTTTAAAGCCCGATTTAAGAATAAATGGGAAGAACATGCCGGAGTGACCCCAGCTGAAAATGGGCCTTTAGCTGTTCAAACTTTAGTAAATTGTTTGCTGCCCCGACAGGCTCAAGCTTATAAATTGGCTACTCTGTCATCTGTGCCCCCAGTGGATGTGGTGTACCTCGACTTTCAGAAAGCCTTCGACAAGGTCCCACATAGGAGATTAGTGGGCAAAATTAGAGCACATGGTATTGGAGGTAGGGGACTGACATGGATAGAAAATTGGTTGACAGACAGAAAGTAAAGAGTGGGAATAAATGGGTCCATTTCAGAATGGCAAGTTGTGACTAGTGGGGTACCGCAAGGCTTAGTGCTGGGACCGCAGCTATTTACAATATACATTAATGACTTGGATGAAGGGATTAAAAGTACCATTAGCAAATTTGCAGATGATACAAAGCTGGGTGGTAGTGTGAACCGTGAGGAAGATGCTATGAGGTTGCAGGGTGACTTGGACAGGTTGTGTGAGTGGGCGGATGCATGGCAGATGCAGTTTAATGTGGATAAGTGTGAGGTTGTCCACTTTGTTGGTAAGAATAGGAAGGCAGATTATTATCTGAATGGTGTCAAGTTAGGAAAAGTGGACGTACAATGAGATCTGGATGTTCTAGTGCATAAGTCACTGAAAGGAAGCATGCAGGTACAGCAGGCAGTGAAGAAAGCCAATGGAATGTTGGCCTTCATAACAAGAGGAGTTGAGTATAGGAGCAAAGAGGTCCTTCTGCAGTTATACAGGGCCCGAGTGAGACCGCACCTGGAGTACTGTGTGCAGTTTTGGTCTCCAAATTTGAGGATGGATATTCTTGCTATTGAGGGCGTGCAGTGTTGGTGTACTAGGTTAATTCCCGGAATGGCGGGACTGTCGTATGTTGAAAGACTGGAGCTAATAGGCTTGTATTCACTGGAATGAAGAGGGGATCTTATCGCAAAATATAAGATTATTAAGGGGTTGGACACGTTACAGGCAGGAAACATGTTCCCAATGTTGGGGGAGTCGAGAACCAGGGGCCACAGTTTAAGAATAAGGGTTAGGCCATTTTGAACGGAGATGAGGAAAAACTTTTTCACTCAGAGAGTTGTAAATCTGTGGAATTCTCTGCCTCAGAAGGCAGTGGAGGCCAATTCTCTGAATGCATTCAAGAGAGAGCTAGATAGGGCTCTTAAAGATAGTGGAGTCAGGGGGTATGGGGAGAAGGCAGGAACGGGGTACTGATTGAGAATGATCAACCATGATGACATTGAATGGTGGTGCTGGCTCGAAGGGCCGAATTGCCTGCTGTGACGTCATTATTGAACTCAGCAGCCACACACCATATCACAGCCGCTGGAAGAATAGGATCTGAAGTTATCCTTTTTTCACATCCCAACCGTACTGAACAGCTATCACCTGCTATAAACCCAGCTACCTTTGTACCACTGCCATAAGAAGGATGTGCCATTATTGTCTATTTCTTGTAGAAGCCACTGCCATCCTCCGCTGGACTTACAGAGTCATCCGATTGATAATCCTGACCTGGTCCAATTTACTGACAGCTCTTCACACCGACCTAGTGATGACAGATTATGCGCAGGATATGCGGTGGTCACACCACACCAAGTGCTGGATGCATATGTTTTACCATCCGGACCGTCTGCTCAGGCAGCTGTGCTGTGTGCTCTGACTCGTGCCTGCATATAGATATTGCCTAATATCTATACCGATTCTCGCTATGCTTTTGGGGTTATACATGACTTTGGGCAGTTATGGAAAAATAGAGCATTGATCACATCAACAGTACTCAGGGATGGTAGAAAGAGCAAATGGGGAAATAAAAGCTACTTTGGCCAAAGTATGCCAAAGTATGTCCGCAAAGTATGTTGTTGTGGCCAGGCGCCATGCCCATAGTGAAGTATGCCCTAACAAATCAAAAAAATAGAAACACGGGCCTAACACCTCACGAGATTTTGATGGGGCGTCCTTGTAACCACAGGAACCAGACCCCCAATAACTCCAGAGAAGGTAGCCCTGATATGGAATGCTGAAAAATCCTTAAGATATGTTCAACCCATGTGTGGTCTCCAACTTTGAGGAAGGATACTCTTGCTATTGAGGGCGTGCAGTGTAGTTTCACTTGGATAATTCCCGGAATGGTGGGACTGTCGTATGGTGAAAGACTGGAGCGACTAGGCTTGTACATGCTGGAATTTAGAAGGATGAGAGGGGATCTTATTGAAACATATAAGATTATTAAGGGATTGGACACGTTAGAGGCAGGAACCATGTTCCCAATGTTGGGGGAGTCCATAACCAGGGGCCACAGTTTAAGAATAAGGGGAGGCCATTTGGAACGGAGATGAGGAAAAACATTTTCAGTCAGAGAGCTGTAAATTTGTGGAATTCTCTGCCTCAGAAGGCAGTGGAGGCCAATTCTCTGGATGCTTTCAAGAGAGAGCAAGATAGAGCTCTTAAAGTCAGGGGCTATGGGGAGAAGGCAGGGACGAGGTACTGATTGTGAATGATCAGCCATGATCACATTGAATGGCGGCGCTGGCACGAAGGGCCAAATGGCCTACTCCTGCACCTATTATCTATTGAACTGTTGGTAAAATCTGAGAAAGATAAACAGACACAGGTCCTCCAGCAGAAGGAAATATGCGCCCGTTTAAACCAGGAAATCAGGTTTACGTGCGAGCAATGAACAAAGATTCTTTCTCTCCTAGATGGAAAGGACCATATTTGATGCTGCTAACAACACGAACAGCAGTAAAAGAAAATCCCGAATAGATACATGCATCATGTAAACTGCATCACTCAGACGGAACCCTCGAGGAGAAGGAAACGCAAGAACCATAAAATTTTGTTTTGATAAAAAGTGTCAGAATGTAGACATATTCCTAATTAAATATCTTTGTAGTATTAAATATTTATGGATATACTAACATTATGTGGGATCAGAGAGGAAACGATGGTGAAAAGAGGCATCTAGATAGTGTCACAAAACAGGAGGAAAATAGAAGTTGGAGGTTGAAATTCATCGAACAACTTTCACACAGAACACAATGAACTCGCAGCTGTAAGAAAAACAAGCTCCCTTATCTGATTAGAATGTTGGGTTTGTGCCCGTATCCCTCCGCCTGCAGAAGAAGGGATCCCTTTACGATCTCAAGGACGGGTTCCAACCAAAATTATAATCGGACATGTATGCATAAATTTTTGCAACTGATTAATGAGAAAATATTAAAATCCTTTCCAACTATAATATAAGTGTTATTGTTATAAGTGTTGTAAATATAATATAAGTGTTGATCACTCTACACTGACAAACTGCATCACTGAAATAAAATCTTGGCTTCAATCAAATTTCCTCAAACTCAATTGCAACAAATCTGAAATCATCATCATTGGTCCAAAAACGCTCACCAAATCCACCCAAAATTTCATCCTCAATATTGATGGTCTCCCAGTATCCACCTCCCCTCACATCCGGAATCTTGGAATCATCTTTGATCAAACCCTCTCCTTCGACAAACACATCAAACACATCACAAAGACAGCCTTCTTCCACCTCAAAAACATTGCCCGTCTCCGTCCATCCCTCTCCTCCACAGCTGCAGAAATCCTCATCCACGCCTTCATCACCTCCCGTCTGGACTACTGCAACAGCCTCCTCTATGGCGCACCCTCAAAAATCATCAGTAAACTTCAATACATTCAAAACTCCGCTGCCCGTCTACTCACCCACACCCCGATCCGTGACCATATCACCCCCGTCCTTTACAAACTCCACTGGCTCCCCATCCCCCAGAGAATCCAGTACGAAATCCTCCTCATAACCTACAAAGCCCTCCATAACCTGGCCCCATCCTACCTGACCGACCTCCTCCACAGGCACACTCCCACCTGCACCCTCCGCTCTGCTGCTGCCAATCTCCTATCCCCCCACATCCGGACCAAACTCAGATCCTGGGGGGACAGGGCTTTCTCCATCGCTGCTCCCACCCTATGGAACTCACTACCCCAAACCGTTAGAGACTCCTCCACACTCACCACATTCAAAACATCACTGAAGTCTCACCTGTTCAGTACTGCCTTCAACCACTGAAGGTCACCTCACCTTCTGTCTCCTTTCTCTGTTCGTTTACTTATTTACTTATTTATCTATTTATTCATTTCCCTATGTTCTCTAAATCCCTGTAAAGCGTCTTTGAGTATATGAAAAGCGCTATATAAATGTAATGCATTATTATTATTATTATTATTGATCTTAAAGATCAACATGGAGGGAACTGTGAAAGAAAATATTAATATCCTTCCTTACTTAATTTTGATTGGAATTGAACAAGGTAATGAAAGGGTGCTCGGATGAGATAATTGGCATCTCCCGTTGACCAGATGCAGAAGAGGTTCATGGGAATTGGCAAAGTAAGATTAGACGTATTACCTGAAGAAGGGTCTCGACCCGAAACGTCACCCATTCCTTCTCTCCCAAGATGCTGCCTGACCTGCTGAGTTACTCCAGCATTTTGTGAATAGACGTATTACCTCTTGTCTAGAAATGTGTTGAAGGGTGGATGGTAAATGTAAACATGAAATAGTAGACAGAGATAAGGAAGCTTGTTTCTCTCAGCAGTGTGTTACAGTAGACCACCCACGCCCCCTACCACTAGCAGCATAGAAATGTTACTGTAAATGGGGGGCTTATGATTGGCTCGGAGAAGGGATGGTAGCACAGTCTGCCTAAAAGGTGAGATAGAATAATGTCAAGATGCCCTTGTAATGTGAATGACTTGCATTAACCAACTGTTGTTGAATAAAATTGACATAGCCCCCGGACACCGCCCCAACATAAACAAAAAGAATGTTATGACTAATTAAATAAATGGTACCCATGTCGAAATTAGTATATTTTCGTAAAGTTGTATCTCACAAAAAGCAAAAGTTATTTACTGCACAGTATAACTGTTGGCTAATTCTGCTGTGGTCAGAGAACTGATGAGCAGTTAACTGCCACCATCTCTCCATGATATCATGCAGTAAAGCCTCTTGAAGCAAACCAGCAAAGTCTCAGCGATTCATTTTCCTTTAATTTCCCTCTAAACTAATTTCTTCCACACTCTGGTTAGGGCATTAGGTCATGATTGTTAGGAGCAGAATTAGGCCATTTGGCCCATCAAGTCAACACCACCATTCAATCATGGTTGATCTATCTCTCCCTTCTAATTCCATTCTCAAGCCTTCTCCCCATAATCCTTGGCACCCATACCAATCAAGAATCTCTATCACTGCCTTAAAAATATACATTGATGTGGCCTCCACAGCCTTCTGTGGCAAACAGATTCATCACTCTCCGACTCAAGAAATTCCTCCTCATCTCCTTCCTGAAGGAACATCCCTTCATACTGAGGATATGACCTCTGGTCCTAGACTCTCCCACGAGTGAAAACATCCTCTCCACATCAACACTATCCAAGCTTTCACTATTCGGTATGCTTCACTTCCATCAATTCATCAATTGCATCATTCAGATCATTAGCATATAACATGCAAAATAGCAGTCCCAGTAATGGCCTCTCACCGGCAGCCAAGCAGAAACATAGAAACACAGAAACATAGAAAATAGATGCAGGAGTAGGCCATTCGATGATCATGGCTGATCATCCAGAATCAGTACCCCATTCCTGCTTTCTCCCCATATCCCTTGATTCCCGTAGCCCTCAGAGCTCTATCAAACTCTCTCCTGAAAACATCCAGTGAATTGGCCTGCACTGCCTTCTGTGACAGAGAATTCCACAGATTCACAACTCTCTGGGTGAAAATGTTTTTCCTCATCTCATTCCTAAATGGCCTACCCCTTATTCTTAAACTGTGAGCCCTGGTTCTGAACTCTCTCAACTTCGGGAACATCTTTCCTGCATCCAGCCTGTCCAATCCTTTAAGAGTTTTATATGTTTCTATAGGTCCCCCCTCATCTTAAATACCAGTGAATATAAGCCCAGTCAATCCATTCTTTCATCATACGTCAATCGCACCATCCCGGGAATTAACCTGGTGAACCTATGCTGCACTTCCTCAATAGCAAGAATATCTATCCTCAAATTAGGGGACCAAAACTGCACAAAATACAGGGCCCCGGTGCTTTTTTCACTGCCTGCTGCACGAGCATGCTTACTATGAAAAGGTCTCCTTCATTCCAACTCCTTGCTTTCTGCCAGTCTGCCAACCTTGTCAAAGACCTTCTGAAAATCCAAGCAAACAACCTTCGCTGACTCTCTTTTGTCTATCCTGCTTGTTACTTCCTCAAGGAATTCCAACAGATTTGTCAGGTAAGATCTCCCCCTAACAAACCCACGCTGACTTCGGCCTATTCTATCATGTGCTTTCAAGTACCCCAAAACCTCACCATTAATAATGCACTTACCATCGCTGAAGTCATTCTAACCAGCATATCATTTCCTTTATTTTGGTTTGCTCCTGTCTTAAACTGTGGAGATTTAATTGTGATTTTCCAGTCCTCTGGAACCATTCCTGACTCTAGTGATTCTTGAAAGATCATTATTTATGCCTGCAAAATCTCAACAGCTACCTCTTTCAGAACTCTGGGGTGTGGTATATCTGGTCCAGCTGACTTATGCACCCTCAGACCTTCCATCCACCTCAGTGAGCAGTGTCCTGGTCACCAGGACATCAGATCCCTTAACGATTCCCCAGCAAGTGTTGTCAGCTCAGTGCAGACCATCACCTGGATCCCAGGTACTTGCGGCTGGTTGGCGGCTGCGGCTGAGAGATTTCAAGGAGACGGACGGTCGAGGAAATCTCAGCTTCTATGTCCGGGCACCACTGACACAGGAAAAACACCGTTCACTCACATGGGAGGTTGCAGGATCCTGCAGCATCTGTTCATGTGTTCATAGATCCGGACACAGGGTCAGATTTGCACCCAGCAGCCATCTGCCCAACAGTCTTCAGTTGGGCAGCAAACAGTAGGTGAACATGAGTCTCCCGTATGATGGAGCTGTGGCACCACAAACAGACCACTGGTTCTTTAGGATCCTGTGGACCTGTGGCACCGTATTAAGACACACTGGTGGAGTCGGACCCTGTGGACATTCGGCTGGAGCTGCCCCCTCTCCTCACTGAAGGACGGAGACCCTCCCAGGGAACAGAGTCCCGCACTTTGATGGACATTCGGTCCAAAGACACTAGAAGAACAAGATAGACCACTCGACCCTAAAATCCACAAAGGACATTTCTCACAAAATGCTAGTACGTCCAAGACTGGAATACTGTAGTGCCATTTGGGATCCCTACCATGTGACCCACATTAACAACCCTGAGAAGGTCCAGAGAGGAGCTGCCAGGATTGTAACCGGTGACTATAGAAAGACCACTAGTGTCACGGAAATGCTTCATGAACTCAAATGGGACACCCTCCAAAAACGCCGTATAATATTCAGGCTTACTGCAGTCTCCAAAGAAACCCACTCATCAGCTCCATCCAACATTGCCCATCTTTCATACAATCTGAACAACAGACCAGGAACTCGACAAGACCAATCCTTGAATTGTATAACCATCAAGACCAACAAAGACTGTTTCCGCTACTCGCTTGTTTTGTTAGTGTGTTTCCTTTCTGTAACCTGCTCCATTACAGCTACACAGCTAATTAACAGAGGCTTTGCACTCGAGTCTTGGGTTCAGCCATTTTATTTCAGGATCTCCTTGGCTACTGCCTCATGGGTAATATCACCCAGGTACTGCACCACAGAGTGCGTTATTTCCATAACATCCCCCTTTATTTACAAAACAGATATGTACAGGAACGTTACACGAACAGCCATAAATTAAATTCTTCCATGGCATCTTATTTCACTGAGTCCAAAATGTCTCCAACAGTCCATTTTCCAACATGCCTTTGACAATCCAAATTTTCCTTCCATGGATCTGCGACAGTTCTAGGAATTATCTAAACTTTGAACAACTCATGTCTAGTTCCTCATTCCCTTTTCCCTTTTTATTTATTAACTTGTTTGTTTATTTATTTAGTTTTAAAATGGCCATTACCACTACTTCTACATAAAACTATGCATATCAAACTATAACCGAAAATATAACATTAACTTTTTAAACATAATCTAATAGCCTTTATATCTATACTCAACTACATGTACAGGCCCTATCCTTATTTGGGCACATAATCCTGCAGATAGCGTGGTTTTCGAACGCAACTACCAGATCTTGTTGTCAGGGTTTGATGCTCCCTGGGGACCAGTGGTCGGCTCATAGGTCGATTGTCTCGCTCCGGTTCAGGCAACGTCACCAGGTCAGCCAGGTCAACATCAACGTGATGAAATGGCTTGTTGGTCTTCCTCAGATGGCACCGATTCTGACGATAGATGACGCCGTCCTCGGTTCTGACTTTATAAGATCTGGGTTGTTCAACAAGGCCTACAACCACAGCCTTCCTCCAGGGCTGATGTCGATCATCGGTCGGATTCAGGCGAACTGGATCACCAGCTTTCAGGGGAATCAGATCTTGAGATCCTCTGTTGTAGTAGTCTGCTTGTCTGTCTCTAGCTGCTCTCAACTCATCTCCTACTTTTTATTCTGAATTTCAGGTTTGAGCAGCCTCTGAGTAGTCAGTAGAATGGTCCTTGTACGTCTGTTCATCAATCTTATTTTGCTCAGAGGAATTTCACTGCCATTTAGTGTCATTATGTTCTCTTTACACACTGAGATGAGCCCCATCTGCTGGGCTGCCCTGCTTCCCAGGATTGGAATACAGTTTTCCTCCAGGACTACAAACTCTACTTTGTATTTCCTTCCATTCTTTGGGTTCACCAGTCTCACCTTGCTTTTCCCAAGAGGCACCACTGTCGTATTGTTGTACATGGACAATACTTGCTTGGTTTCATCCACATCCTTTGCATACTTCTTGGGAATGATGTTACATGTGGCTCCACTGTCCACTTGGAATTTTACTTCCTTCCCTTTCTGCATCATGGTCGCAAAGATTTTCTTTGGGAATTGAGTTTCCTCAACCCTGTGCACCCTTTCTGCTTTTACTGCTTCTGGTTGCAGTTCCATTGTGTGGATTTCATCATACTCATCACTGGAACTCTCCACTTCCACCACTGCATGCACAGGTCTTTTCCCTTTCTTTTCTTTCTTCTGCTGCACCTGCTTTTCCGTGCATTGTGAGGTGTAATGATCTTTCTGATGGCATTTAACGCACTCCCTGCCATATGGAAGCGGACTAGAGGAAGCAGCTGATTGGAAGTAACCCCAGGTTTGTATTTCTGCTTTCTGTTCGTACTTTTAGTTAAGGGTTCGGTGAGTTAAGGGTTCTGTGAGTTAAGGGTTCAGTGAGTTAAGGGTTCAGTGAGTTAAGGGTTCAGTGAGTTATGGGTTCGGTGAGTTTAGGGTACAGTGCTTTTTAGTAAAGGTACAGTTTAAAGGATTAAGATTTTTAAAGTGGGAGTGAGTTGATTTAATTTGGGGGCAAGACATGCCAGTTGAGATCGGCCCCTTGGATTGCTCATCCTGCAACATATGGGAGATCAGGGATATTATCGGTTTCCCTGATGACTACGTGTGCAGGAAGTGTGTCCAGCTGCAGATCCTGGCAGACCGCATTGAATGGTTGGAGCTGCGATTGGATTCATACTGGAGCATCCACGATGCTGAGAAGGTCGTGAATAGCACGTACAGTGAGTTGGCCACACCGCAGGTAAAAGATAAGCGGACAGAAAGGAAACGGGTGGCCACTAGGCAGCGTAGCGGTAGGCAGGTAGTGCAGGAGTCCCCTGCGGTCATGTCCCTCCTAAACAGATATATCATTTTGGATACTGTTAGGGGAGAGGGCTCATCAGGAACTCAAAGGTAATAATCTCTGGATTACTACCAGTGCCACGTGCTAGTCAGAGTAGAAATAGGAGGATATTTCAGATGAATATGTGGCTTGAAAAATGGTGCAAGGGGGAGGGATTCAAATTTCTAGGACATTGGAACCAGTTCTGGGGGAGGTGGGACCAATACAAACAGGACGGTCTGCACCTGAGCTGGAATGGAACCAATGTCCTTGGGGGAGTGTTTGCTAGTGCTGTCGGGGAGGATTTAAACTAATGTGGCAGGGGGATGGGAGCATGAGCAGAGAGACAGAGGGGTGTAAAATGAGGGTAGGTCACACAATCGTCTCTCGGTAGTAATTACTCACAAATGTCGTCCGCTGTCGGCCTCTCGACTAATCCAGAAACAGGCCCCGATCTGACACAATGTTTTGTTAGTGTGTTTCCTTACTGTAACCTGCTCCATTACAGCTACACAACTAATTAACAGAAGCTTTACACTCGAGTCTTGGGTTCAGCTATGGCGTGTCCGAAACTTGTTGGTTGTAGAAGAAGTTTATTGCAGCCGCAATATTCGAATACAGAGTTAAACAACAAGGTAAAGGACAACCATCACAAACTTACTGTCTTCTTCGAAGACTTCGCCGAACTACTTATTTCGGGCGCCAAACGCGCACATGACATCGCTGGCCAATCAGCGATGTCGCTCCCTGGACCAATCCCCATGGTCGCGTTCCCACGTGACCTCGCTGGCCAATCCGAGGGTTCGACGACCTGGACCATTCTCTATGGTCGCTACATGACCCCCCCCCAGAACCCGAGGTGCAGAACCAAGCAGGGAGCCGGATTTCGCGACCATAACGAGTACGGAGAGGGACAGCTTGAACCACAGGAGCCGGGGGTTCCGGACTTGGCGGAACAGCCGGAACGGGAGGTCCTGGAGGAACTACCGGAACGGGGGGTCCTGGAGGAACTGCCGGAACGGGGGGTCCTGGAGGAACTGTCGGAATGGGGGGTCCTGGACTGAGCGGAACTAACGGAGGTCGGCCTCTCCTAGGGGTTTGACCGACCAGGACTGGTTGATCCGGATCCAAATGGGCAGGTTTGAGCCGGGACACCGAGACGAGCTCACTCTTGCCGCACATGTCTAAGGTGAAGGTAGCCGTTCCGTTACGCAAAACCCGGAACGGCCCTTGATAGACCCTCTGCAACGGGGCGCGATGGGAATCTTTTCGCAGAAAAACGAACTCACAGTCCTTCAGGGAAGGCGGTTCATGTACCATGGGACACCCATGACGTGAAGTCGGAACTGGAGCCAGGGAGCCCACCCGTTCCCGGAGAGATGCTAACACTGATGGGACTGTAGGCAGCTGGTCTGAAGGGTCCGGAAACAGATCTCCGGGTACTCGAAGTGTCGAGCCATATACTAGCTCTGCGGACGACGCATCGAGATCTAGCTTAGGAGCAGTCCGGATGCCCAAAAGAACCCAAGGGAACTGGTCTACCCAGTCCGGGCCTTCAAGCCTTGCACTGAGGGACGCCTTAAGTTGGCGGTGGAACCTTTCTACGAGTCCATTTGCCTGGGGGTGATATGCAGTCGTGGGTTGTAACTTGGACCCGTACAGTTCTGCAAGCGCGGCCCAGGGGTACGAAGTGAACTGTGGCCCTCTGTCAGTGGTAATAACTGCCGGGACCCCGAAACGAGCTACCCAATGAAGGGCCAAAGTCCTAGCACAAGACGCTGACGAAATATCAAACAATGGGAAAGCCTCTGGCCACCGGGTGAACCGATCCACCACCGTGAGGAGGTGGGTGTAGCCCCGGGAGGAAGGCAAAGGCCCGACCAAATCCACGTGGATGTGGAAAAAACGAACAGCCGGGACCTCGAAATCCTGTACGGGGGGCTGGACGTGGCGCTGGACTTTAGCGGTCTGACAGGGCACGCAGGAACGTGCCCACCCCGCTACCTGTTTCCGTAGGCCATGCCAGACAAACCTCGCTGCTACCAAGGCAGAGGTGGAGCGGATGGACGGGTGCGCCAGCCCATGAATGGCATCGAAAACCCGGCGCTGAAGGGAGGGTGGTACTACCGGCCTGGGACGTGGAAGAGAAACATCGCACCAGACTTTTGTGCCCTCCGACCCACAAGCTACCTGGGCCAACTTCAATCCCGAAGTGGTGGAACGGTAAGCCGAAACGGTATCCGCTAGAAGCTGTGCCTCCGCAAGCTCCTGGGGATCCACTTCGCAGTCCACCGCCGAAATAGGGGAAAAAGCAGGTCTAGACAGGGCGTCAGCAACGGCATTAAGCTTACCCGCGACATGACGGACATCGGTGGTAAATTCGGAGATAGCAGTCAGGTGCCGCTGCTGGCGGGCCGACCATGGGTCAGACAATTTCAAAAAAGCAAATGTTAATGGTTTGTGGTCCGTAAAGGCCACAAATGGGCGGCCCTCGAGGAAGTACCTGAAATGACGAACAGCTAAATAGAGAGCCAGAAGCTCTCGGTCAAATGCGCTATACTTCAGCTCGGCCGAATTTAGTTGCCGGCTGAAAAACGCCAAAGGCTGCCAACGGCCACCGACCTGCTGCTCCAGAACCCCGCCCACCGCCACGTCAGAGGCGTCAACCGTTAGGGCCGTGGGGGCGGAGGGGCTCGGATGGACCAACATGGTGGCGTCTGCCAAGGCTGCCTTAGCTGCTGTAAAAGCCGACTCTGCGGTCGGGGACCATATCAACTCTACCGGATTCCCTGCAAGGCATTGGAAAAGTGGGCGCGTGACTCGCGCAGCTGCCGGAACGAACCTATGGTAGAAATTAACCATGCCTACGAACTCCTGTAGCCCTTTTACTGTGGTGGGCCTGGGAAATGCCCGGATAGCCTCCACCTTCTCGGGCAAAGGGGAGGCGCCGGCAGGGGTAATTCTGTGCCCTAGAAAATCAAGAGCAGGAAGGCCGAATTGACATTTGGAGGGTTGGATAATGAGCCCGTGGTCTTGGAGCCGCTGGAACACGGTCCGCAAATGGGCCTGGTGTTCCTGCACTGAGGGGCTGGCGACCAGGATGTCGTCTAAATAAATAAACAAAAAGGGTAAACCCCGGCCCACGCGGTCCATCAGTCGCTGGAAAGCCTGTGCCGCGTTCTTTAAACCGAAAGGCATACGCAACCATTCAAACAACCCGAACGGAGTAATTGTTGCAGTTTTCTGTATGTCCTCCGGTCGCACCGGAATCTGATGGTATCCTCGCACCAAATCGATTTTGGAAAACACCACCGCTCCTTCCAGCCCAGATGAAAAATCCTGTAGGTGCGGTATGGGGTAGCGATCAGCCGTGGTGACAGCATTGAGACGCCGATAATCGCCACATGGTCTCCACCCCCCAGATGCCTTGGAGACCATATGTAACGGCGAGGCCCACGGGCTGTCAGACTGACGGACAATTCCCATTTCCTCCATCTTCCTGAACTCCGCCCGTGCCACCACCAGTTTGTCTGGCGGTAGTCTCCTGGCCCGAGCGAAAACGGGAGGGCCTTCGGTGCGGATGTGATGGACCACGCCGTGCTTGGCCGAAGGCGTGTCAAAACGTTGGATGAGCAGCTCTGGAAACTCTGCCAGAATCGCAGCATACGAGTCGGGGGCCGCGACGACGGCCTGGACAGTAGGGCTGGGCGAGGAGGCGATTGTCGGAGCGACGTGCTCATCTTCGGCGGAGGGTCGGAGGTCGTTACCGCGGACATCAGGAACCAGTGAAAAAGCCCAGAGAAAATCTGCGCCCAGGATCGCTTGTTTGACGTCGGCTATGATGAATGGCCATTCGTACGTGCGGAGGCCTAACACAAGGGACATCTTCCGTGTACCGAAAGTGCGAATTGGGCTGCCATTAACCGCGATGAGGGTGGGACCTGTCTTACCCGATCTGGTTTCGAGGTCGGTCGGCGGCACTATGCTGACGATGGCTCCCGTGTCTACCAAAAATTCTGTGTCCGTGAATCGATCATGGACATAGAGGCGCCGGTTCTGGCCAATCGTAACTGCCCCTATGTACGATCGGCCGAGGCATTTCCCGCGAAGGTACAAGGCAAACGGCAGTTGCGGGATTGGTTACCCCATCGTAGGTGATAATAGCACCAGCCGCGCTTGTGCGGATCTTTTTGGCGGGCTTTCGGAGAATTGGCGGGAGATGTGGCGCCATCTTGCCGTCGCTGTGGCGTGGTCACTGATGTCGAGACCTTGTTGATCGAACCACTTGCCTTGTTTTTTGCCGCTATGAGCGCGTCCGCTTTCGCTGCATATGCTTCGGGGTCCTTAAAAGAACAATCCGTGAGCAGCAGTCGGACATCCTCGGGAAGTCTCTCGCGGAATGCCTGTTCGAACATAGGGCAATCCGTATGCTCACCGGCTAGCATCATCATTTCGGACATGAGGACGGAAGGCAGTTGGTCTCCAAGATCCGGTAGGTGCAGAAGTCTTGCCGCACCACCATGCTTATTAAACCCGAAGATTCGCAGTAATACTTTCTTCATGGCCTCGTACTTGTTTTCCGCAGGTGGATTCACGATGAACCGCATCACGCGCTTGGTTGTGTCCGGCGATAGAGCGCTGACGAGGTAGTAGTACATCGTGGATGCGTCCGACACCTTCTTTATATGAAATTGAGCTTCGGTGTGGATAAACCAAGCTTGCGGTGCGTGCGTCCAAAACAACGGAAGATGAACGCTTGCCGCGCTTGACTCCGGTGTGCCCGGCGCGGTCATCGTCAACGAGGCGTCGGGTTCCTGCTTAGTCGGTGATCGTCCAGATCACGTCGGGGTCACCAATATGGCGTGTCCGAAACTTGTTGGTTGTAGAAGAAGTTTATTGCAGCCGCAATATTCGAATACAGAGTTAAACAACAAGGTAAAGGACAACCATCACAAACTTACTGTCTTCTTCGAAGACTTCGCCGAACTACTTATTTCGGGCGCCAAACGCGCACATGACATCGCTGGCCAATCAGCGATGTCGCTCCCTGGACCAATCCCCATGGTCGCGTTCCCACGTGACCTCGCTGGCCAATCCGAGGGTTCGACGACCTGGACCATTCTCTACGGTCGCTACACAGCCATTTTAATCCAGGATCCCCTTGGCTACTGCCTCATGGGTAATATATCCCCAGTACTGCGCCACCAGGTGCGCTATTCCCATAACATCGCTGTACACCAGAACCATTCCTGTTTGGAGTAGACAATCGGTGCAGGAGGAGGCCATTTGGCCCTTCTAGCCAGCACCGCCATTCAATGTGATCATGGCTGATCATTCTCAATCAGTACCCCGTTCCTGCCTTCTCCCCATACCCCCTGACTCCGCTATCCTTAAGAGCTCTATCTAGCTCTCTCTTGAATGCATTCAGAGAATTGGCCTCCACTACCTTCTGAGGCAGAGAATTCAACAGATTCACAACTCTCTGACTGAAAAAGTTTTTCCTCATCTCAGTTCGAAATGGCCTACCCCTTATTCATAAACTGTGGCCCCTTGTTCTGGACTCCCCAAACATTGGGAACATGTTTCCTGCCTCTAACATGTCTAACCCCTTAATAATCTTGTACGTTTCGATAAGATCTCCTCTCATTCTTCTAAATTCCAGTGTATACAAGCCTAGTCGCTCCAGTCTTTCAACATATGATAATCCCGCCATTCCGGAAATTAACCTAGTAAACCTACGCTGCACACCCACAATAGCAAGAATATCCTTCCTCAAATTTGGAGACCAAAACTGCACACAGTACTCCAGGTGCAGTCTCACTAGGGCCCTGTACAACTGCAGAAGGACCTCTTTGCTCCTATACTCAACTCCTCTTGTTATGAAGGCCAACATTCCATTGGCTTTCTTCACTGCCTGCTGTACCTGCATGCTTCCTTTCAGTGACTGATGCACTAGGACACCCAGATCTCGTTGTACGTCCCCTGTTCCTAACTTGACACCATTCAGATAATACTCTGCCTTCCTATTCTTACCACCAGTGGATAACCTCACACTTATCCACATTAAACTGCATCTGCCATGCATCCGCCCACTCACACAACCTGCCCAAGTCAGCCTGCAACCTCATAGCATCTTCCTCACTGTTCACGCTGCCACCCAGCTTCGTGTCATCTGCAAATTTGCTAATGGTACTTTTAATCCCTTCATCCAAGTCATTAATGTATATTGTAAATAGCTGCGGTCCCAGCACCGAGCCTTGCGGTACCGCACTAGTTACTGCCTGCCATTCTGAAAGGGACCCATTTATCCCCACTCTTTGCTTTCTGTCTGTCAACCAATTTTCTATCCATGTCAGTACCCTACCTCCAATACTATGTGCTCTAATTTTGCCCACTAATCTCCTATGTGGAACCTTGTCAAAGGCTTTCTGAAACTCAAGGTACACCACATCCACCGGCTCTCCCCTGTCAATTTTCCTAGTTATAGCCTCAAAGAATTCCAGAAGATTAGTCAAGCATGATTTCCCCATCGTAAATCCATGCTGACTCGGAACAATCCTGTTACTACTATCCAAATGCTCCGCAATTTTGTCTTTTATAATTGACCCCAGCATTTTCCCCACCACTGATGTCAGACTAACTGGTCTATAATTTCCCGTTTTCTCTCTCCCTCCTTTCTTAAAAAGTGGGACAACATTAGCTACCCTCCAATCCACAGGAACTGATCCTGAATCTATAGAACATTGGGAAATGATCACCAATGCGTCCACAATTTCTAGCGCCACCTCCTTAAATATTCTGGTATGCAGACCATCAGGCCCTGGGGATTTATCAGCCTTCAGTCCCATCAGTCTACCCAACACCATTTCCTGCCTAATCTGGATTTCCTTCAGTTCCTTCGTCACCCGAGGATCTCTGCCCACTTGAACATCTGGGAGATTGGTTGTATCTTCCTTAGTGAAGACAGATCCAAAGTACCGGTTCAACTCGTCTGCCATTTCCTTGTACCCCATAATAAATTCCCCCGCTTCGGCGTGGACTGGTAGGGCCGAACGGGCCTGTTTCCGTGCTGTAGTTGTTATATGGTTATATGGTTATAAGGGACCCACATTTGCCTTGACTATTTTTTTCCTCTCTACATACCTAAAAAAGCTTTTACTATCCTCCTTTATATTATTGGCTAGTTTACCCTCGTACCTCATCTTTTCTCCCCGTATTACCTTCTGAATCATCTTCTGTTGCCCTTTAAAAGAGTCCCAATCCTCTGGCTTCATACTCTTCTTTGCTTTGTTGTACTTCTTCTCTTTAATTTTTATGCTGTCTTTGACTTCCCTTGTCAGCCACGGGTGCCTTTTACTCCCCTTGGTATCTTTCCTCCTCTTTGGGATAAATTGATCCTGCAACTTCTGAATTATTCCCAGGAATACCTGCCATTGTTGTTCCACCGCCTTCCCTGCTAGGGCCTCCTTCCAGTCAATTCTGGCCAGCTCCTGCCTCATGCCTCTGTAATCCCCTTTGCTATACTGCGATACTGACACTTCCGATTTTCCCTTCTCTCTCTCAATTTGTAGAGTAAAACTTTGCCACCGCATATAACTTCTGCTGCTGATAATAAAAAATTTAAACTATTGCTTGCAAACACTAAATTTTAAATCTGAAACTGCATGCATGTGGAACTGCAAGTTTATAGGCCAACAGTGGCGGTTGGTGCATTTTCAACAAGACAAGACAAGACCCTAAAAACCGTAGTATGTCATGGCGCCATTTTAGTAGGCAGAAATTTGCAGAAACATTTAAAAAGAAAATAACAAAAATCTGTGAGTTGATAGATGAGATACATTCTGCATTTTAATTGTATCATTACACACACTGTTCCCCCAAAACACTGATGTCAATGCAAGAGGCACAACGAACGACGGGTTTTGCTTAGTATAATGACTCCTTTGCGCACGACACTTCAGAAGAGGCGATTTCAACGGAGTGGTCCATCTTGTTCCTCTAGTATCTTTGATTCGGACCAGACTCCGCCTTCACCCGCTGCCCCGCGCTCCCCGCGGAATTCCATCTACGTCACTCGACAGGAAGGCCGCGGGATTTCCATTACGTCAGTTGGTCCCGCCGTCAGGTTGCCCGCAGGTTTCCCAAACGTCACGCCGTCAGCACGTCCTGAACCGCGCTGTACGTCACGCCGTCAGGTCAACCTCAAGCCCCGCCCTACGTCACTACGTCAGGTGGACTTCCAGCCCCGCCCTACGTCACGCCGTCAGGGAGACCGCTCGCTCCGCGAGGATGGCGGTTTAACGGTCGGAGAGCGAGGGAGCGCCCGAGGGGACGGAGGATGGAGCGGGGAGCGATGGGCAGAGACACAGGTGGGGCCGGGTGGCACAGAGAGGTTGGATGTGCGGTGGGATTGGGCGTAGTTGGGGGAGGGGATGGAATGGGAAAGGTGTGGGTAGGAGAAGGGGTGAAGGGGAAGGGAGTGAGAAGAGGGAGGGGGGGAGCAAAGATAATAGCAGAGCAAGATTGACCACTCGACCCTAAAAACCATAGTACGTCATGACGCCATTTTAGTCGGCAGAAACTTGCAGAAACATTTAAAAAGAAATCTAACAAAAATCTGTGAGTGGATAGATGAGATACATTCTGCTATTTAATAGTATAATCGCACATACTGTTGCCCCACAACACTGATTACACTGCGAGAGACAGACTGACGGCGGGTGTTGGCCACTAAAATGGCCGCCGCTCCGCTCCTTTCCACTACATTTCAGTGCAGGCGATTTCAACGGAGTGGTTCATCTTGCTCCTTTAGTATCTAATGGAGGGAGAGAGGGAGGGAGGGGTGTGGGGTGAGGGCATGGGTGGGGGGGGGGAGCTGGGGTGGAGGGTGGGATGGCCTCATGGGGGGCAGTAATGGGCAGTTAGGGGAGGAGGCAGGATGGGAGGGAGGGCATGGGACTGGAGGGGAGGGTGGTCTGAGGGCAGCAGGGAGGAGATAGCAAGGGTGATGGGAGGAGAAGAAAGGGGGCAGGTGGATGGGCACAGGATTGCGCGATGGGGGCAGAGGGGATGGTGTGCGTTGACACGTGAGGTGAAGGAGGGAGATTTGAACTGGGGAGAGGGAAATTAGAAGGAGGGAGACACTGAGGAGGTTGGCGCTGGCAGACGGGCCGGGCCAGAGGGTTCAGCCCAAGAGGTAATCTGTGTCTGGTCTGCTGCGTCCTGCCTCAGTGTACAAGATGTTGGGGAGACCACACCTGCTGTGATATGTAAAGTTCTGGTCACCCTGCTGCAGGTAGGGTGTCAGTAAACCGGATAAGATGCGACATAGATCGATTGATTACCTGGATTGGAGGGTTAGAGTGAGAAGGAAAGGCTGGATATGCTGGGTAGTGTAGGACAATAACTAGATGCTGGTACAAATTGGTATTTATTCACAAAATGCTGGAATAACTCAGCAGGTCCGGCAGCATCTCAGGAGAGAAGGAATGAGGGACGTTTCTTCCGTCTGAAGAAGGGTCTTGACCCGAAACGTCACCCATTCCTTCTCTCCTGAGATGCTGCCTGACCTGCTGAGTTACTCCAGCATTTTGTGAATAAATACCTGGATAGGCTGGGATTATTTTCCCTGGAGTGAAGGGGCTGAGGGGATGACCTTATGCAGGTTTATAAAATCATGAGAGCACAGATGGAGTGAAGGTCACATTTTTCCTTAGGTAGAGGGTTTGAAACTAGGGTTCATAGGATTAATGTGAGAGGGGAAAATTAAAGTGGACTTGTGGTGCTGCAGGACTCTGTATTCCAACATCCATTAAAATGTTAGCAGTCAAATTTTATTGCCTTGTTTCGCCCCTGACTGATGTCGCATTTGTTGCAGGAAGCGGATAGAATGAAAACAATGGGCTCGACATGTCAGACACAGACGCAAGGTCTGGTGAAAGGCCACAGGGAACATTTGAGCAACAGATGCAAGGAAGGCTGAGGTGAGAGAGGGTGCTAATATTGGAAGGGTGTGTGTATGTTTTGTCTTGCCTTACTCCTCATTAAGATCTCACCTCTTCCTTTATCTTAGAGTCATAGAGTGATACAGTATGGAAACAGGTCCTTTGGCCCAATTTGCCCGCACCGTCCAACATATCCCAGCTACACTAGTCACTAGTCCCACCTGCCTGCACTTGGTCCCACCAAAGCAGTCCTATCCATGTACTTTACTAAATGTTTCTTAAACGTTGGGATAGTCTCAGCCTCAACTACCTCCTCTGGCAGCTTGTTCCAAAACCCACCACCCTTTGTGTGAAAAAGTTACCCCTCAGATTCCTATTAAATCTTTTCCCCTTCACCTTGAACCTATGTACTCTGGACCTAGATTCCCCTACTCTGGGCAAGAAACACTGTGCATCTACCCAATCTATACCTCTCATGATTTTTGTACAATCTCTTCTTGAATTTAGATAATTCAGACCTGACTTCTGAGACCTTCTGTTCTAGAATCATCTCCCAAAGCACTCTACCCCATCACTCCATAACACCAAAGAGAGAGGCGGAAGAGTAGACCACCTCTCCTCAATGGTTAATTTGCTCCACACCTCAACTCCTCTCCTGTGCCAATTGCACAGAGCTTTCAGTACCCCGACCTTTGAAAAACTGATCTGTGACCTCTCTTTCATCAACGATCTAACCTCCAGGGTGAAGAATTCCAGCCTTCACTATGCTCTCTCTGAAAGTGACTGAACAAGTATGGTGCAATTATCATAGTTGCCAAATTTACTAACAATGTTAACTGCACTGTCATACAAATTGTTGATG
Source organism: Rhinoraja longicauda (assembly GCF_053455715.1). NCBI lineage: Eukaryota > Metazoa > Chordata > Chondrichthyes > Rajiformes > Arhynchobatidae > Rhinoraja > Rhinoraja longicauda. The sequence goes on from NC_135991.1 coordinate 2,622,925, forward strand.
CGGATAGCAAACATACGTGGACACAGCACCGGCTTCTGCATCACTCCACTGGTCGTAGGCCTCTAATGAGAAAAATGGTGCTCCAAAACCATCCATTGACTCCTTCCTTCAAGCCAACCTTGAATCCAATTGTCGAGCTTGCCTTGGATTCCATATACCTACTTGCCTACAGTATGGCAACTTGTCAATGGTCTTCTGAAATCCATATCAAAAACTGTCCTGCCCTCATATTTGAAATAAACATGTGTTGGGAAAAAAACTTCTCCCACTTAAGGTAGTTCCTGCTTCCCCTCTCTATCCCCTCCCCTTCCCATTTCTCACACTAGTCTTCCTGCCTCCGACTACATATTATCTGTCCCGCCCCCTCCCCTGACATCAGTCTGAAGAAGGGTCTCGACCGAAACATCACCTATTCCTTCTCTCCTGAGATGCTGCCTGACCCACTGAGTTGCTCCGGAATTTTGTGTCTACCTTCGAAATAAACATGTCAGGTTTGTGAGACATGTTTTCCCATGGACAAAGAAATGCTGACTGTCTCTAATCAGACAGAGTGCCATACAACACAGAAACAGGCCTTTCTGCCCAACTAATCCAAACAGACCAAATGTTACATTTACGCTGGTCCCATCTGCTTGCATCTAGCCCATATCCCGCTAAACCTTTCCTATCCAAGTACCTGTCCAAATGTCTTAAACGTTTTACAGTACCTGCCGTAGCTACCTCCTCAGACAGCTTGTTCTATTTACCCAACCCCTGTGTGAAAATGCTGCCCTTGGGTTGCTATTGAATCTTTTCCATCTCACATTAAACCTGCGTCCTCTGGTTCTTGACTTCCCATCGCAGGGTAGTGCATTCAACCTATCCCCATTGGCATTGTATATACCTTCTTATGATCACCCCTTATCCTCTAGTGCTTAAAGGAATAAAGCCCTAACCTGTCCAGCTCCCCCTATAACTCAGGCCCTCATGCCCTGGCAACATCCTCATCGATCTCTGGATTCTTTCCTGCTTAATGATATCTTTCCGATAACAGGGTGACCAAAACTGAACATATTTCAAACTGGGCCTCACCGACATCTTGTACAACTGTTAGCACAACATCCCAACTTTCCTACTCAAATCTCTGACTGATGAAGGCCAGTGTACCTAAGGGCTGAATGCTTCTTGACCACATTATCTACCAGTAATGCCACTTTCAGGGAACTGCACCTGCACTTTCATGATCCCTCTGCTCTGCAACATTCCCACGGCTCTGCAATTCACTGTGAAGATGCTACCCTGGTTTGACTTTCCAAATGCAATGCCTTGCATTTATCTGCATTAAACTCCATTCCTCAGCCGAATTACGCAGCTGATCAAGATCCTATTGTAAATTTTGGTAACCATCTTTGTTCTCTAAAATAGCACCCACTGTATCATCTGTAAACTTGCAAATCATGCCTTGTACATTCCCATTCAAATCATTGATGTTGTAAACCACTAACAGGTGTGGTCCCAGAACCGATCCCTGAGGCACACCACTAGTCACAAGCCTCTAGTCTTCCAGAGCAGCCAACTATGCATAACCTCACCAAATTCCTTGCTGAAGACTATATAGACAATGTCATTTACATTTTTGGTTACTTTTTCAAATAACTCTGGCAGGTGGGATTAGTGTATAATGGACATGTTGGTCAGTGTGGGCAAGTTGGACTGAGGAGCTATTTCCACGCTGTGTGGCTATGACTCTAATCAGACAATGTCTATCCAAAGGCATGTATTTCGTATCTCCCAGAATCCTCCTTCCACAGATGTTAGGCTTACTGGTCTGTAGTTACCAGGTTTTTCCCTGCAGTCCTTCTTAAATCGAGGCACAACATTAGCCAACCTCCACTCTTGTGGCACCTCACCAGTGCCTGATGATACTTTTCATAACTTAGTCATACATTTTATGACCATTGTTCTTTTAATCAATACCAAGAGAATTGGGATGTGTAAGGAAAAACCAAAATAGTATGTAAAAAGTATTTCTGTTCAATAACCTTTCTATAATAGTAGAATATACATGATAGGCCTGACATTGTACATGTAGTCCAAGAACTACAGACTGTTCGAAATAATAGTCGTTTTTCACACGTGAATATAGCGCTACGCGCATTTGGCGTGCATATTGTTTTGCTGAAAAGTTGCATTACGTGCCATATTGTGCATTTTGATGTAAAATTCTGAATTTTGGACATCAAAATTCTGAATTTGTAAAATCAAATGTTGGGAGGTCTGGATAGTTGATGACAACCCTATTAATCATGCAGCTGCCCGCTGTCTTCTGGCATATTTGTTCTTATAATTCCCATTGACTAAGGGCCGACAATACACTCCCAACAAGCTACTCATCGCTTTTTTATTTCTCAGCTCCACCCATATTATCTCACTAGAAGACCCATCAGACATGTCATCTGATTGCTGCCATGACATTCACCTTAATCAACCGAGCAACACCCCCTCCACTTTTGTCCCCACCTCTAATTTGCACCTCTAGCACCTCTACCCTGGGTCATTAAGTTGCTGTTCTGTACCTCTCTGAGCCACATTTTTGTAACGGTTAAAATGTCCTAGTCGCATGCACCTATCCAAGTCTTACCCATCAGACCTCTCACATGAAATAGATGCAATTCAATATAACAGTCCTATCTTACTGCCTGCTGTGCTCCTGCCATACCTAGTGCCAGACTCATACCTGCCTCACTTCTCTCAGTTCTTCCTGCAAATTTGATGCCATTTGTGCCAACATGCACAGAGCTCACCCTCCCCTTGAGAATGTCCATGCCTGTCCAATTACTGGTAGATCCAGTCCCTTCAAATTCCTTCCAATAACTTTTGCGCCACTGATGTCAAGCTCATTGTTCCATAACTCTCTGGTTTATACTTGCTGCCCTTTTCAATAATTCCCTTTTTAAATAGCCTTGTTCAAAACATCTCACAGTGGTGCAGCTGGTAGAGCTGCTGCCTCGGTTCTCCCATCATCTGGCTTCGAACATGACCTCGGGTGTTGACTGTGTGGGATTTATATATTCTCCCTTTGACTCTGGCTCGCCTCTTAACTCCCAAAACAGGCATCATGTAGGTTATTTTTATTTTATTTCATATTTCATATTTCAGATACAGATTATTTTAATTCTATCTTTTAAATTGTTCTGAGTTGAGTGAATGGTGCAATCTGGGTGGGCATAATGGGGAGAGAGGGAGGGGGAAAGGAGGAGGGTGAGACTGAATCATGTTTACTGAAACACAATAAAACTCTTACTTGCAGCAGCATAACAGGTCTGTCAAAGATAACATAAAAACAAAGAATTTCTTTTCAAATGAAAACAATATTAGTGAAAAATAAAGCAAATCCAAAGATAAAATGGGAGAGAATAACATAGTTGATGGTAGGATTTGTTTAAAAATGGATGGTTGGTGTGGACTCCGTGTCTTGCTGCTTGTCTCTGACTCTGTTCCAACATCTACCCTGTGTGTGCTTACCCCTCATTCATCCCTCATTCTTCTCAACTCCAAACAACAAACCAACACTTTTAGTCATTTGTGAAAATATTAAAGCTTTATTTATCCCTGAAATTGGCTGAGATAATCTCTTCTGGGCTATTTTCAATGCAAATATGTTCTTTAATAATGAGACCAAAATCACACAAAGTATTTCAGGTGTGGCTGAGTTTTAATCTCTAACCACGCTTGCAATAAATCCCAATGTATTTAGTTTAGAGATACAGAGCGGAAACGGGGCCTTTCGGCCCACCGGCTCTGTGCCGACCAGCGATCCCCACAAATTAGCACTATTATACCCACTAGGGACAATTTTTACATTTACCGAACCAATTAACCAATATGCCTGTACGCCTTTGGAGTGTGTGAGGAAACAGAAGATCTCGGAGAAAACCGACGCAGGTCACGGGGAGAAAGTACAAACTCCATACAGACAGCACCCGTAGTCGGGATCGAACCGGGGTTTCCGGCTCTGCATTCGCTGCAAGGCCACTCTACCACTGCGACACCGTGTCGCTCAAGTGCTGCCTGCCTTCCTGGCCGTTTGTCGCACTTGCATGTCGACTGTCAGGTGTCTCATGCGCAGGAACCTTCAATCTGTCTGTACTCCACCCTCTTTTAATTTGTTACTGCCTATTCATACTTTACACGAGTGCTTGACCTTGTATTTCTCTTCATTAAGATTTGATCGCCATGTTTAAACCCATCCTCTATCTGTCTGTCCATGATGCCTTGCCTCCAACCCATGGTAATACATGATCCAATACATTGAGCTTCTCTGCACCAGATACCCTCTTTCCTTGGCAGAGAACCTCACATTGTCGGACAACATTGTCTTGTTAAAATCTACACTCTTCCCCACGGTGTGATGCTCTACACAAACACATATGGGTCCGCGCAAGTCTCGCAAGTACCATGCATGTTTATTTGCTCAGCACAGGTGGCACATGAATGGAAGTTGTTTCTGTCCCTGCCCCTCCCCCTCCCCCAAGTACCGGAGGCAGGCTGAGTCTTCCTGATGTCCCCAATAACACTGGGCCAGTAAAAGACTGCCATGGGCTTCTGGAATAAAAAGAGGATAACCCCTCAACTCCAACACATGATGGGGCCATTTATCTTGTGGAGATTCCCTCCAACACTCTCAGCTCAGTGACCAACATTATTAGAGTGCCATCCTGGGGAGGGATGTATCTATTCTCTGGATGTTTATTATACAATCCATTCTATGCATTATATTCCAGTACACAACCGATGGCCACTTGCATAGCAAGGATAGAGGATTCTTCACTTCAGACAAAAAAACGCCACTCCTTGCATATTGGGAAATACAAAGAAATAACATAAAAATACGAGATTGAACAAGAGGCTTCCTGGGAAGACAGACAGAGACATTTTGTCTTGAAAGGTCAGTGACAACATCTTATGATTTTCAGTTCCCTCTGTGAGCTTCATTCTCCTTATCTCTGCAATCCATTCATTGAAGCCTCTGATATATCTGTCCTACTCTAATTATGTCATAATAATGTACAAGTTTATTGGCTTCACAGCTGGCAGAGTTGAACAGCATGAAAACGCGTACTTTGGCCCAACATGTCCATAATTTGCCCATGTCTCTGAGCACAACACAAAGTGTTGGAGGAACTCAGTGAGTCAGGTAGCATCTGTGAAGGGAAAGTACAGATGGCATTCTGGGTCTGAAGAAGGGTCCTGACCTGAAATATCGCTTTTCCATTCCCTCCACAGACGCTGCTTGACCCTGAGTTCTTCTATTACTTCCAGCACTTGGTTTTGCTCAACATTGCAGCATCTGCAGTTTCATGCGTCTTTTTCTACATCTTTCCTGTCCAAGTACCCTGGCCTGGATCAGTGACAGGAAACATCCTGCTTCTGTGCACTGACATTGTTTAAAAAATCTCTAACTCCATTGCTTATTTCATGTTCCCTTGCACAAAGTGAAATATTGTTCTGACAATGGGTTCTCATTCCACAACACAAACTATCAGCATTGACACAGGGCTGAATTGATCTTATGTATGTCTCTCTCCCTAAGTTTATGTCCGTTATAGTTCCCACATGCACAGCCCAGTGTCCATCAATTATGGTGTTAATTTGGACAGGAACAGTGATTGGAGGAAGCAGGAATAGACACGGAAGCATACCTGGGATTTGACCTGAACCGAACATTCTTGTGTGGTAAATTGTAAATATTTTTTTCTAACTTTCAACTCCATTGATCTAATGGACTTAATCCCTCAATCCTGATATGTTTGTGCGCCCTTCTCGCCCACAATAATTAAATGCAGCGCCCATACTGGCACCTCCGATCTAGTCTCCCAGGCAATGCCTTTGCCGACACCGCATCAAAGACAGCCGCATAGACCTCCCCCCTCCCTTATGATCCCCGTAGGCTCACAGATCCTTGTGAATATAACGGCCTTCCCAGATATGGGAGAGGTTAGGGCTATGCAGAGGGACGCTGCTGCTGGGCAACATGATTTATGGAAACGAGGGATGTGCCATAGATTCCAGCACCGATCTTTGGCTCACCCATCTTGGACAAGTTTGTGTACCTGACACTTTCCTGCCTGTCCTCCTTGATTACGTCCATTCGCTGACGCACACTGGAAAGGAGGGAATGGTGAGAATGGTGAACGAAACCTTGTGGCATCCGAAGATCCGCCAGGAAGCGTTGAAACTAGCTTCTGAATGTGGAATTTGAAAACGAAACAACCCAGGGAAAGTGTTAAAATGTCCAAAGAGATTGACGCCAATGCTCGGTAGACCCTTTAAGTGAATACAAATAGGTTTTATAGAGCTACTGTGGGTACAGTTCTATAGATATTGTTTGGTAATTGTGGATTTATTTAGCCGATGGATAGAAGCTCTGTCAACTGTAAATGCTACAGTCAAAACCAAGGTGAGATTTATTCTAAGGGAAATATTCCCCGGTTTGGTTTGCCAACAACTATCAGCTCTGAAAATGGTCCCCATTTTATAGCAAAAATAAATGAAGAGGTCTGCCAACATTTTTGTATTAGACAACAATTAGACAAAAATTCCATTGTATCCACAATTCACCAGCTGTCGGCCTAGTTGAAAGGGCAAATGGGACCCTGAAGTCTAAACTAACAAAGCTGATGGAGGAGACTGGACTGAATTGGATAAAGGTTGGCTCTCTTTTGAGATGAGGGTGACCCCGCAACGAGTCACCCGGCAGACATCTGCGGAAGTTGTGTGCGGGCGGCCGTTACGGACTTCTTGGGGCGAAGGCCGTAGTGTGGAGGTTAACTTCAACCTACATGCTCTCAGTGATGAACTAATAACTTCTGTGCATGAAAGATGAGAGTTCACCGAAATATTGCACACTCGGCATTTACTGCTTTTATTAGTAGTTTAGTTGAGAATCCCAGTTAATAATGTGATGGATGAAATAATCAAGAAGTAGAAACTATTTATTTGTGTCCTTATGAACCACAGTTTGCATCAAAATGTCTCATTACAGGTCACGTCATATACAGGGGTGGACAAAAGAGATTTGCAAGGAGACACTGAGGTAACGAAGGAAGGTATAGCGTTGGTTAAAAGAATCAAAAGAGCAACAGGTAATTCTGTTTGTAAAAGTAAAACTCAAATGAGTAACTCCTGTGCATAACAGTAAATAATGGAGATGAGATAATGACCATCTGACTACCACCATGTCATTTTTAATTTAATTTATAGAACATGTTGTATATTATGTAACTAATTTTCATATTACAGCTCAACCACTTATCTGACCTCAAACAATGTAATTAAGTTATTTTTGGCTTTCATTTTTCAGTTGTCTCCACCCGAAGGACTTTGGGATCTGCAAGCGAGGAAACAACCAAAGAGACAGAAAAGAGAAGTTATAATTTGAGAAATATGGAGAGGATAATTTACACGTAAGAACAGAAGCTCCGTGATGACGATTACCTGGAAGGCAAAAAATAAAGTCTTATCTCCTTGCTTCTTCACCCATGGTCGTGCAGTCAAAACTCAAAACTGCAGCGATTGAGGCTCCTGATCCTGAAGTCCCCGCCGGGCGATGAAAGATCCCGCTGCTGATTTTAAGCCGTGCCGGACGATGAAAAGTCCTGTGAACGGTGCGTCGAGGCAATCAAGGCTCCCGACACTGAAGTCCCCTCCGGGCAATGGAAGACCCTGTGGCTGGTTCCAAGCCGCGCCAGACGACGAAGAGTCCTGTGAATGGGCTGACTCAACGCCCACAATTCTGGGCAGACGAAGAAGCTGCCGCTGGAGCCAACCAGGGACCCACAAGTTCCTGATGCTACAGACCACAGGGCCGTGGCCGAAGCCTCCGAAGTCAGCCTGCTCCACGATGGGAAGTAAGTCTGGAGGCCGCCAGCTCCCTGTTGCTGGGTCGCAGCACGAACGGAGATGCGACCCGGAAAATGGCCGTATCTCCTTTAAAGAAGGAGATTTTTAAAAAAAGTTTCCCCCATCCCCCACATAATACACAACTAAAAGTAAACTATAACATACATCTAACATTAAAAACAAGACAAGAAGGAAAAAGACAAACAGACCGCAGGTGAGCCGCAGCTGCTAGGGCAGCGCTGCCACATCCGGGTTATTGCAGGCAGTGACTAGTGGGGTGCTGCAAGGCTCGCTGCTGGGACCGCAGCAATTGACAAAATCGATGATTTGGATGAAGGAATTAAAAGTGACATTAGCAAATTTGCATATGACACAAAGTTGGGTGGCAATGCGAACTATGAAGAAGATACCATGAGGATGCAGGGTGACTTGGATTAGGTGGGTGAGTGGGCAGATGCATGGCAGATGCTGTATAATGTGGTTCTTGGTGGCAAGAACAAGGAGGCAGACTATTATCTGAATGGTGTCAGATTAGGAAAAGGGGAAGTGCAACGAGACCTGGGTGTCCTTGAACATTAGTCACTGAACATAAGCATGCAGGTACAGCAGGCAGTGAAGAAAGCTAATGGCATGTTGACCTTCATAACGAGAGGATTTGAGTTTCGGAGCAAAGAGGTCCTTCTGCAGTTGTGCTGGGCCCTGGTGAGCCCACACCTGGAGTATTGTGTGCAGTTTTGGTCTCCTAATTTGAGGAAGGACAACCTTGCTATTGAGCCAGTGCAGCGTAGGTTCACAAGGTTAATCCCTGGGATGGCGGGACTGTCATACGAGGAAAGATTGGAAAGATTGGGCTTGAATTCACTGGAGTTTAGAAAGATGAGAGGGGATCTTATAGAAACGTATAAAATTATAAAAGGACTGGACAAGCTAGATGCAGGAAAAATGTTCCCAAAGTTGGGGGACTCCAGAACCATGGACCACAGTTTAAGAATAAGGTGTGGGCCATTTAGAACCAAGGCGAGGAAAAACTTTTTCACCCAGAGTTGTAAATTTATGGAATTCTCTGCCTCAGAAGGCAGTGGAGACCGGTTCACTGGATACATTTAAAAGAGTTAGATAGAGCTCTTGGGGCTTGCGGAATCAAGGGATATGGGGAGAAGGCAGGAACGGGGTACTGATTGAGGATGATCAGCCATGATCCCATTGAATGGTGGTGCTGGCTCGAGGTGCCGAGTTGGCCTACTCCTGCGCCTATTTTCCATGTCTACAGCCTTAATTCATCTGTCTTGTTACAAATGCTTAATTTGTTCACATAATAGACTGTTTTATCTTTGAAAATACTTTGCTTGAAGTTGACTCCATGCATCACAGCACTGCTACCGTTAAACATACTCCCTGCATTACATCATGCTTGTTATTACTAAATGCAAAATTATATTCCATGTCACGATCTCCTATGTGGGACCTTGTCGAAGGCCTTCTGAAAGTCGAGATACAACACATTGACTGGTTCTCCCTTATCCACTCTACTAGTTTCATCCTCGAAAAATTCTATAAGATTCGTCAGACATGATTTGCCTTTTGTAAATCCATGCTGACTGTCCGATGATTTCACTATTTTCCAAATGTGATGCTATCACATCTTTAATAACTGACTCTAGCATTTTCCCCACTACCGATGTTAGGCTAACTGGTCTATAATTCCCCGTTTTCTCTCTCCCTCCCTTTTTAAAAAGTGGGGCTACATTAGCTACCCTCCAGTCCTCAGGAACTACTCCAGAATCTAAAGAGTTTTGAAAAAATATCACTAATGCATCCACTATTTCTGAGGCTACTTCCTTAAGCACTCTGGGATGCAGCCTATCTGGCCCTGGGGATTTATCTGCCTTTAATCCATTTAATTTACCTAACACCACTTCCCGACTAACCTGGATTTCCCTCAGTTCCTCCATCTCATTAGACCCCCGATCCCCCGCTATTTCCGTCAGATTGTTTATGTCTTCCTTAGTGAAGACAGAACCAAAGTAGTTGTTCAATTGGTCTGCCATCTCCTTGTTCCCTATGATCAATTCACCTGTTTCCGACTGCAAGGGACCTACATTTGTCTTAACATATCTATAAAAGCTTTTGCAGTCAGTTTTTATGTTCCTTGCCAGTTTTCCCTCATAATCTATTTTCCCTTTCCTAATTAAGCCCTTTGTCCTCCTCTGCTGGACTCTGAATTTCTCCCAGTCCTCTGGTATGCTACGTTTTCTGGCTAATCTGTATGCTTCATCTTTTGTTTTAATACTATCCTTGATTTCCCTTGTTAGCCAAGGATGCACTACCTTTCCTGGTTTGTTCTTTTGCCAAACTGGGATGAATACTTGCTGTAGTTCATCCATGCGTCCTTTAAATGCCTTCCATTGCATGTCCACTGTCAACCCTTTCAGCATCAATTGCCAGTCTATCTTGGACAATTCACGCCTCATACCCTCAAAGTTACCTTTCTTTAAGTTCAGAACACTTGTTTCTGTATTGACTTTGTCACTGTCCATCCTAATGAAGAACTCCACCATATTATGATCACTCTTGCCCAAGGGGCCTCGCACAACAAGACTGCTAACTAACCCTTCCTCATTACTCAATACCCCATTACAATATTAATCTCTCACATTTTCAATGCTTCCTCAGAAGAGTAATTTTGGAAAAAGTAATTTTTCCAAGATCTTCTGCACAACATCTACATCATGGTAGTATTATATTCTGAAATACTTTTAATAAGATAACATCTTTTGTGGATCAACAAGCATTTTCAGTACAAAGTCCAGCCACTTTCAATCACGCCAACACCCTGATCAGTTCTTAATTTTGCATTTTCCATTTTAGTTTGTGAAGCCTGCGAGACATTTTTTATTGAAGAATGCCCTGTGCATGGCCCACCAGTCTTCGTGAAGGACACTGTCATTGATTGCAATCACCCAGATAGAGCTCGTTTAACTCTACCAGAGGGTCTCAACATTGCCACGTCCAAAATTCGTAAAACCGGTCTTGGAGTCTGGAATGAAGGGAAGGTTATTCCCAGGGGCGTTCATTTTGGACCCGATGGAGGAGAGGTTTCAAGTGAAGAAGAAGCTGCTATCAGTGGTTATTCATGAGTGGTAAGTGACTCCAATAGTTCATCATGGAAAATGCTCAGCAGGTTTGATAACATTTGTTGAAGAAAGATCATCATCCTGAAATGTGATCTGTGTTTTATTCTCCACAAATTGCTGCCTGCCTTGCTGGGTATCTCCTGAATTCTCTGTTTTTATTACAATTTTTTTGTAGCTGAATTATTTTATATTCTAATCAAAGTCATCAAGTTTCTTACCAATAAACAGTTTCAAGCTAACTGAAAATAATTTCTGTAACTTAGATTCTTACTGACATGTTTCCATTGTAATTTGGTTGTCAATGTGAATAGAGACTGAAGAGTCTGTGCTCTTTGTCCCTCGCTTCTGTTCCAGTGATCCTCACTTCACTGCTCAGACTGGCATCCCTCTCCCTCACCCAATCTCTGAGCTGACTCAGTGCTCCATCTCCTTCCTGCTCTGCTGCCCCTCTTTCACCCTGATGTTCGACCTCCTTGTTTGAGATGCATTGAACATATCTGACCAATCAGAAATTATTAGAACAGTGACATTACCAAAATAAAGAACCTATTACAACCTGACAAATCTCCTTGAAATTGTGCAAAATGTTTATTATATTCTTGGACTTTCTTTGCCATGTGATTTAATTCGCAGACATTTTTGAGTGCTCTGATATAAAAGTGCAATCAAGTAAAATAGGTTAAGTGGTAGTTAGTTGAAGGCCTAATACTGGGAACTGTAAGCTTCACGTTTGTTTTCTTTATCAATGTGTTTTTTTTAAACCAAATATCTTTTTTATAGATCAGTAAGGCAAACAATGACACTGAATACATTGATGCACAGGATGAATCTAAATCAAACTGGATGAGGTAAGGAAAGACTAATGCTGATAATAATAACAAGCAATAACTGGGTTATTTAAAAAAGGAGACACAAGAGACTGCAGATGCTGGAATCTTGGAGTAAAAGCAAAGTGTGAGCGGAACTCAGTGGGTCAGGCAGCATCTGTGCAGGGAATCGACAGACAACGTTTCGGGTGGGACTTTTTTCAGACTGATGGAGCAGACAATAGACAATAGACAACAGGTGCAGGAGGAGGCCATTCGGCCCTTCGAGCCAGCACCGCCATTCAATGTGATCATGGCTGATCATTCTCAATCAGTACCCTGTTCCTGCCTTCTCCCCATACTCCATGACACCGCTATCCTTAAGAGCTCTATCCAGCTCTCTCTTGAATGCATTCAGAGAATTGGCCTCCACTGCCTTCTGAGGCAGAGAATTTCACAGATTCACAACTCTCTGACTGAAATAGTTTTTCCTCATCTCAGTTCTAAATGGCCTACCCCTTATTCTTAAACTGTGGCCCCTTGTTCTGGACTACCCCAACATTGGGAAGATGTTTCCTGCCTCTAACGTGTCCAACCCCTTAATAATCTTATACGTTTCGATAAGATCTCCTCTCATTCTTCTAAATTCCAGTGTACCAGTACAAGGTAATAAAGCTGGAAAAGAGAGGTGGGGCGGGCCAAAGGCAGGCAAGTAAGAGGAAAGAAACATAGAAAATAAGTGCAGGAGGAGGCCATTTGGCCCTTTGAGCCAGCACTGCCCATGCACTGTGATCATGGCTGATCATCCACAATCAGTAACCTGTGCATGCCTTCTCCCCATATCCCTTCATTCCACTAGCCCCTAGAGCTCTATCTAACTCTCTTTTAAATTCATCTCGTGAATTGGCCTCCACTGCCTTCTGTGTCAGAGAATTCCACAAATTCACAACTCTCTGGGTGAAAACGCTTCTTCTCACCACAGCTTTATATGGCCTCCCCATTATTCTTAGATCGTGGTCCCTGGTTCTGGAGTCCCCCAACACTGGGAACATTTTTCCTGCATCTAGCTTGTCCAGTCCTTTTATAATTTTATTCGTCTCTACAAGATCCCCTCTCATCTTTCTAAACTCCAGTGAATACAAGCCCAATCTTTCCTATCTTTCCTCATATGACAGTCCCGCCGTCCCAGGGATTAACCTCGTGAACCTACGCTGCACAGCCTCAATAGCAAGGTCGTCCTTCCTCAAATTAGGAGACCAAAACTGCACACAATACTCCAGATGTGGTCTCACCAGGGCCCTATACAACTGCAGAAGGACCTCTTTGCTCCTATACTTAAATCTTCTCGTTATGAAGGCCAACATGCCATTGGCTTTCTTCACTGCCTGTACCTGCACGCTAACTTTCAGTGACTGGTGTACAAGGACACCAAGGTCTCGTTGCACCTCCCCTTTACCTAATCTGACACCATTGAGATAATATTCTGCCTCCTTGTTTTTGCCACTAAAGTGCATAACCTCACTTTTATCTATATTATACTGCATCTGCCCACTCACTCAATCTGTCCAAGTCACCCTGCAACCTCCTAACATCCCCTTCGCAGTTCACACTGCCACCCAGCTTTGTGTCATCTGCAAACTTGCTAGTGTTACTTCTAATTCCATCATCCAAATCATTAACATATATTGTAAATAGTTGCGGTCCAAGCACCAAGCCTTGCAGCACTCCACTCGCCACTGCCTGCCATTCTGAAAATGAGCCGTTTATTCCTACTCTTTGCTTCCTGTCTGCCATCCAATTCTCTATCCATGACTATATCCTACCCCCATACCACATGCTCTAATTTTGCTCACCAACCTCCCGTGTGGGACCTAATCAAAGGCTTTCTGAAAGTCTACACTGGCTCTCCTTCATCCATTTTACTTGTCACATCCTCAAAAAATTGCAGAAGATTAGTCAAGCAAGATTTCCCTTTCATAACTCCATGCTGACTTGGACCAATCCTTTTACTGCAATCCAAATGTGCCTTTATTACCTCTTTAATAATTAACTCCAGCATCTTCCCCACCACCGATGTCAGGCTAACTGGTTTTCTCTCTCGTTCCTTTCTTGAAAACATTAGCGACCCTCCAATCCACAGGAACTGGTCATGAATCTATTGAACATTGGCAAATGGTCTCCAATATGTCCACGATTTCTAGAGCCACCTCCTTGAGTACCCTGGGATGCAGACCATCAGGCCCTGGGGATTTATCAGCCTTCAGTCCCATCAGTCTCTCCAATACTATTTTTCGCCTAATGCTAGTTCCTCTGTCTCTGTAAATCCTCTGTTCTCTAGAACATCTGGGAGATTGTGTCTTCCTTAGTGAAGACAGATCCGAATTATCTGTTCAACTCTTTCGCTACTTCCTTGTTCCCCTTATCAATTTCACCCGTTTCAGCCTTCAAGGGACCCACATTTGTCCTAACTAATCTTTTTTCTCTTAACATACCGAAAGAAGATTTTACTGTCCTTCTTTATATTCCTGGCCAGCTTCCCTTCATACTTCATCTTTTCAGCCCGTATTGTCCTTTTTGTTACTTTCTGTTGTCCTTTGAAAGTTCCCCAAACCTCTGACTTCCCGCTACTCTTTGCTATGTTATGCATCTTTTCTTTTTGTTTTATTCAATCCCTAACTTCCCATGTTGCCTCTTAGAATCTTTCTTCCTGTTTTGAAAGAAATGATCCTGCATCTTCTGGATTATGCCCAGAAATTCCTGCCATTGCTGTTCCACCGTCATTCCTGCTAGGATCCTTTTCCATTCGACCTTGGCCAGCTCCTCCCTCATACCTTCATAGTCCCCTTTGTTCAACTGCAACACGGACACTTCTGATTTAACCTTCTCCCTCTCAAATTGCACATTAAAACTAATCATATTGTGGTCACTACTTCCAAGCGATTCCTTTTCCTTGAGTTCCCTTATTAAATCTGGTTCATTGGACAACACTAAATCCAGAATTGCCTTCTCTCTGGTAGGCTCCAGTACAAGCTGCTCTAAGAATCCATCTCGAAGGCACTCTACAAACTCCCTTTCTTGGGGTCCAGACCCAACCTGATCTTCCCAGTACACCTGCATATTGAAATCCCCCATAATAACAAACCTTTGTTACATGCCAGTTTTAACTCCTGCTGCAACTTACCCCCGATATCTATGCTACTGTTTGGGGGTCTGTAGATAACTCCTATTAGTGTCTTATCACCCCTGTGACCATATCACCCCCGTCCTTTACAAACTCCACTGGCTCCCCATCCCCCAGAGAATCCAGTACAAAATCCTCCTCATAACCTACAAAGCCCTCCATAACCTGGCCCCATCCTACCTGACCGACCTCCTCCACAGGCACACTCCCACCTGCACCCTCCGCTCTGCTGCTGCCAATCTTCTATCTCCCCACATCCGCACCAAACTCAGATCCTGGGGGGACAGGGCTTTCTCCATCGCTGCTCCCACCCTATGGAACTCACTACCCCAAACCGTTAGAGACTCCTCCACACTCACCACATTCAAAACATCGCTGAAGTCTCACCTGTTCAGTACTGCCTTCAACCACTGAAGGTCACCTCACCTTCTGTCTCCTTTCTCTATTCGTTTACTTATTTACTTATTTATCTATTTATTCATTTCCCTATGTTCTCTAAATCTCTGTAAAGCGTCTTTGAGTATATGAAAAGCGCTATATAAATAAAATGCATTATTATTATTATTATTATCTTTACAATTCCTCAACTCTATCCACAGTGACCCTAGATCGTCAGTCCCTATGTCACCCCTCACAAGGGATAAAATTTCATCCCTTCCCAACAGAGCTACCCCACCTCCTGTGCCCACCTGCCTGTCCTTTCAAAAGGATGTATAATCCTGAATATTCAGTTCCCTGTCCCGATCCTACTGCAGCCACATCTCTGTAATCCCCACAATGTCATATCTATCAATCTCTAACTAAGCCTCAAACTCATCCACTTTACTTCTTATACTTTGCGCATTCATACACTTACTTACTTACTGCCCATTATGCCTCCTGGCATGTAGGGAAACAACGACAGTCCTCCACTCCTGTCTGTTTTGGGCTAGTTTCTGGACACTACCCCAGGTCAATTCCATAGTTTTCATTTCCTCCTCTACAGTTCGACGCCATGTGGTTTTGGGTCTCCTTCGTTTCCTTTTCCCTTCTGGTGTCCAGTGCAGGGCTATTCTTGGGATGTTGTCTGGTTCTCTTCTCAGAATATGGCCAATCCAGTTCCAGCACTTTCTCATGATGATGGTATCCATACTCTCTTGCTGGCATTGAGCAAGGAGATCTTGGTTGGATATGGTGTTTGGCCAAAATATTCTAAGGATTCTTCTCAGGTTCTTAGTCAGGAAGACTGACAGCTGGTTGATGTCACTCGCTATCATTCTCCAGCATTCCGAGCCATAGAAGAGGGCGGAGAGGACACAGCTCCAGTATATCTTCAGCTTGGTCTTCATGCTGTATTGCTGGGACCTCCATACATTGTTTAGCATTCTGAAAACATTCCTAGCCATGTTTAGACTCTTTTTAATGTCATTTTGTGCTCCGCCATCGTATCTGACTTTACTACCAAGATAAATAAACTCCTCAGTTATGGGAAGGTCGTTTCCATTCACTTGGATTGGTAAGGAGTTTTGGATGTTTCGTGTCATTAATTCAGATTTTTTCTGGTTTAACTTCAAGCCAATTTGTTGTGCAGTCACTAAGATGGGATGTTTTTTCCTGCATGTGTTTGTGAGTATGGGAGACCAGAGCTATGTCATCTGCAAAATCAAGATCTTCCAATGTTGAGAAGAGGGTCCATGGTATGCCTCTTGCTTGATCTTCGGGTGTCTGACGCATCACCCAGTCAATAACAATATTGAAGAGTAGCGCTGACATCACACACCCTTGTCGAACTCCTGTCTTCACCTGGAATGTGTGGTTACTATTCCCTACTCTGCAAGGGAAGTTGGCGTAGAAGCTCTTAATTACTTTGACTATTTGCTGTGGGATCCCATACATTCGTAATATGCCCCAGAGACTGTCCTGGTGGATGCTGTCAAATGCTTTCTCGAAATCAACGAAGTTGATATATAATCTGTCTCTGCCACTCAGTGCACTGTTCTATAATGGTATGCAGGGCAAATATCTGGTCAATGCATCCCCTCCCACCACGAAATCCTGCCTGCTCTTTCCTGAGCTGTTTGTCTACTGCTTCTAAGGTACGTTGTATTATAATCTTTGCCAGAATCTTGCTTGGAATTGATAGAAGAGTGATCCCTCTCCAATTGTTACGCTCTCTTAAGTTGCCTTTCTTTGGTATCCTAATGATGACTCCTTCTGACCAGTCGTCAGCTATCTCCTTTCTTTACCAAATAGCTGTGAAAAGTGGTACAAATACTTCGACTGCAAGTTGTGGGTCTGCCTTAAACAGTTCTGCATTGAGGTTATCTTGGCCAGGGGCTTTTCCACTTTTAAGGGACTTAATGGCTATAACAATTTCCTCCTTAGTTGATGATTCAGTGCTAATATCTAGGTCATCCTCTGGTTGTTGGGTGTTAGCCTCTATTATGGGCGGTGTTCTATTCAATACTTCATTAAAGTGTTCCACCCAGCGGGTTTCCTGTTCTGTTCTGTTGTTAGGAGTCGGCCCTTTTTGTCTACAACTGGTGTCTCAGTGGTTCGCCGATGTTTGCCACAGATTATTTTGGTCATCTTGTAGACCTTCCCTCTCTCTCCTTTCTTATTTGCATCTTCTGCTTGATTGGCTAGATCTTCCATGTACGCCCGTTTGTTAGCTCTGGCTTTCCTCTGAACTGCTTTGTTTGCTTCTTGATATTGCACCTTGCATCTTTCTTGCAGCCGTTTGGATTTTGTTTCATTTATTTGCTTCTTTAATTTTCTCCTATTTTTAATGGTTTGCCATGTGTCTTCAGTTATCCATTCCTTCTTTATCTTCTGCTTGAACCCCAGGCAGGCTTCACTGGTTTTCACATAAGCTATTTTGGTTTGTTCCCACACAATATTAATATTATTTGCATTTGGCTCTGTGTGATCATCCATATCTACTAGTGCCTGAAACCTGTTCCTTAATTGTAGCACAAAAGAACTTTTCACTTTTGGGTCATGTAGGTTCTCAACAACGAACTGTTGCCTGCCTGTCTTTTTGCTCCCTGTTTTCCTCAGTTTAACTTTGAGAACAGCCAGGACCAGGTGATGTGGATCAACAAGCATTTTCAGTACAAAGTCCAGCTCCCTGTTTAACCTTCACCGAGTAATGAGCGTCTCTATGTGCCGTTTATCATCAGATGGTCTATCTGGTTCTTATCCCTTCCATTAGGAGAATACCATGTTAGTTTGTGGATGTCTCTGTGCGGAAAGAGGGTCCCTCCAATTACTAGATTGTAATTGGTGCAGAGTTCTATTAGTCTCCCACCGTTCTCATTTATAAAACCACAGCCCTCTTTGCCCATGGCTCTGTCCTGGTCTGTGTTGTTGTTTCCAACCTTTGCATTTAGGTCCCCTATTACAATCTTCATGTCATGTCTTGGTGTGTTTTCTAACTCAGCCTGTAGTTGCTCATAGAATTCATCCTTAACACTATCATTACTATCGTTTATAGGGGTGTAACACTAGACGATGGTTGTATTAATTTGCTTCACCTTCATTCTGATCTTCATGAGTCTACTATTGACAGGTTCCCACTCGAACAAACTATTTTCTACTCCTTTCTTTAAAAGGATGGCTATTCCTTCTCTGTGATGCTCATCATCCCTTCCTGAGTACAACACTGTCTCCCCTGTGCTGGTCCTAAGTCTCCCTGATCCCACCTGCTTTCGCTTACTCCAAGAATGTCTCGGTTGTAGCGTCTCATCTCTGATGCCACTTGTGCTAGTTTCCCTGTGTCGTACATTGTTCGTACATTCCAAACTCCTATCCTAGTCTTAAGTTTGGCATTCAGAACTTCCACCTTCCTGCCAGTGGCTTCCTTTCGGCTTTCACCATTGGCATTCATCCTAGCGTCTGTCGATAGCCCTGGAAGTCCGTAACGCCCAGTTGTTGTTTCCTTCAGTTGTTGTTTCCGTAACATATTCGTTTTACGAGGCGGGGTTGTTAGCCCTGTGCTCAACCCCCAACCTGGAGGACCAGTGGATTGCACTTCGTCTCGTCTCTACTCTTCGACCTGTCCAGCATGGGAAACCCTAACACGAGACGAATCTCCCGCTGGCATAGCTCTCGGGGTCATTGAGACACACAAGCTCCCCGACCACGACAAGGTTGCAATGGAATGGGGAGGCATTCCATTTAATCTTTAATCCATTACTTATCTCACCTTTCACATCAATTCCTATTACACTTGGCCGTTCTCTCCTATCCCTTTGTGAGCTTTCTGTCCCGTTAATTCTGGGGTCTTAACTTTTCCTATACTCTCTTTCCCTTCAACTCCATCCAATTTGACCCCCCCCCCCCACTACTATTTAGTTTAAAAGAGAGGATAAATGGGAAATACGGGACTCGAGGAAGGGAAATTGTCCATTTTACTCATTAATCCAGAAAGAATCAGCATTCCATCTGGGAGATGCCTTCTCTGCCTAAACCAGCCTTTCTCCTTGGATCACTCCATGACCCACAACTCCTATCTCAAGCCTCATGCTCTTGGAATGTCACCTGATGCTGCAAAACTTTGCATCACATATTCAGCCTATCATGTCTTGATCTGTGGCTGGAAGACTGATGCCACAGTTTAAAATCGGGTCTTGATATTAAAATCTGCAGTATCTCCGTGCAACCAATATTCTAAGAGAAGAATAACTCAATTCACACCACACTGCATCACAGCTGCTCCGTCGTTGACTCCCTGTAAATAACACAGCCAGTATCTCCTGAACCTAAACTTTCCAGAGTCAGGTCAACAGTGTTTGAAGAAGGGTCTCGACCCGAAACGTCACCCATTCCTTCTCTCCCGAGATGCTGCCTGACCTGCTGAGTTACTCCAGCATTTTGTGAATAAATCGATTTGTACCAGCATCTGCAGTTATTTTCTTATACAACAGTGTTTAATTGTTACACAATTAAATTCTAACTTCCTGCAGCTGAACAAGTCTGTTAACACAATAACATTCAGATAAATAGAAAGTAATCAACAATACAATAACAATAACAACAGTAATACCAGGTAAATTTAAAAACAGAATAGACTGGAAATACTCCATAGGTCAGGCCTCATCTGTGGGAAGAGAAACAAAGTTCAAGTTTCCTTCAGCAGTGTGCTGACAAAGGGTGTCGGATATTTAAGGTTGAATTTGGGCCATGGCTGGGGGCATCTGTCATTCAACAGACTTTACTGATATACTTTATGTCCTGTGTTCCCTTATAATTTTAAGCGACCGTTCCCCCCTCTGTCTATGCTTGTTATGTTGCAGATTTGTGAACTGTGCCAGAAAGGAGGAGGAAGAGAACCTTGTTGCCTTCCAGCACCGGGGCAACATTTACTACAGGACCTGCAAGCCGGTTCCTCCTCACTGCGAATTGCTGGTCTGGTACGGTGATGACTATGCCAAGGAACTGGGAATCACACGGACCATAATGTGGATGTTAAACCAAGACCCAAAACGTGAGGATTCTGCACAAATCAGGGAACTACAGGCTAACCTTAATGTGTGGGAAGGAACTGCAGATGCTGCAGATAGACACAAAATGCTGGAGTAACACAGCGGGACAGGCAGCATCACTGGAGAGAAGGAATGGGTGACGTTTTGGGTCGAGACCCTTCCGACTAGTTAGGGAAGTGGGAAACGAGAGATATTGACGATGATGTAGATGATGTTTTGTGGTGTGGGCTGAATCACCTGCAGCTCAACACCGCCAAGACTACTGAGTTAGTGGTGGACTTTAGGAAGAGAGGAACACCCCTGTCCCCCGTCTCCATCAATGGTGTGGATGTGCAGTTTACCAGAGAGTACAACTACCTTGGAGTTTACATGGACAGTAAACTGGACTGGTCCAGGAACGCCGAGGCCTTGTACAAGAAGGGACAGAGTCGGCTGTACTTTTTTGAGAAGGCTTCGCTCCTTCAAAGTCTGCAGTGAGATGCTGCTGATGTTCTACCAATCGATTGGGGCCAGTGCCATGTTCTTCGCTGTCGTGTGCTGGGGCAGCAGAGCGAAGGCTGCGGACGCCAACATGATCAACAAATTCATCGGGAAGGCTGGTTCCTATCTGGGGGTGAAGTTGGATTGACTGGATGTGGTCTTGGAGGGGAGGGTGCTCCTCAAACTGCGGAGCGTCCTGGACAACACAGCTCACATTGGCCAACCTGAGGAGCACCTTCAGCAACAGACTGGTTTCACCGAGATGCAGCACAGAACGCCACAGGAGATCCTTCTTCCCTGTGGCTATCAAACTGTACAACTCACCAACCTTTCTGTCGTGGGGTAGACTGACTCCAGACACCCCCCTCCCCCGTCGCCCTCCCCAATCTTTGCACATCCTCAAACCTTTCCACGTCACTTTAATTTAATATTTCATGTATCTTGTGGTTTTTTTCAGATTTAGAGATACAGAAGGCAGTGGAGGCCAATTCTCTGAATGCATTCAAGAGAGAGCTAGATAGAGCTCTTAAGGATAGCGGAGTCAGGGGGTATGGGGAGAAGGCAGGAACAGTGTACTGATTGAGAATGATCAGCCATGATCACATTGAATGGCGGTGCTGGCTCGAAGGGCCAAATGGCCTGCTCCTGCACCTATTGTCAATTGTGTCTATTGTCTATTGTCTACCGCTGCGCCACTGTGCCGCCCTACCTGTTTTATAATTGTTGGCAGACCAATTTCCCTACTGGGATAAAGTTCTATTCCATCGGATCGCATCATATCATGTTTAAAGTTTTTTTAAAATAATGTTGATGTGATTTGATTAATTCAGCGGCCCGCCTGAAAGGATACATCACGAGATATTTCATCTCCTTTCTGAACTTGGACTGCACCGCCGCATAGATGAGCGCGTTGGTGGAACAGCTGAGAAGGAGGAGCAGGTGACCAGTCTCGCTAAAGTAAAATATGGGGTCGGATGTCGAATAAAAGTAAATCCCGGTCGACATAGCAAAAATGAAATGGGCGACGAACGTCAACCACATGTTTATTAAATTTGAGCGCCAACAGTAACACGACCGATTGCTTCCTGTTTTGTATCTCCGCGTCATGGTCGCCTCCGGAGTTTTTTGGCCCCGGAGTCCTCACCTGAACCGACTGGACAGTAAGATGTTCCTTATAGTCAGTGCGTTGAAAAGTAGGACCAAACCCAATGGAAGGAAGAGAGATCCAACTAGATTGGAGAGCGCAAACGCTATCCATGGTCCTGATGTGTAGAAGTTAGATATCAACATGCAGGACCAAGGTACATTGTCGGTAAAATATAAAGCGCAAAATACCAGGGCATGTTCCGTAAGAGGCACACTGCGCACACCAGACCTATCACCAGCGCCACCCGGTCCCTGATACAGTACTTGTTCCGGACGTTCGGACAACAAATGGCGACGTACCGGTCAAAGGTGAAAGCGACCGTCAGCCAGACGGAACTGTCTTTGGCGACGTACAGGACGACCACTCTCAATATCCGGTTGACGATGACGTTGGTCAACACGACCAGGAGGTCCGCCGCCGCCATGCTCACCAGGTAATAGGTGATACACCCCGAAAGGCCGCACCTGCCCCGGGAGAGGATCACAATGGACATCCCGTTCGCTGATGAGCGAGAAACATCAGGCAAATTAATTGATGGACGCAATGATCGCTATAGACTCACAAAGCTCTGGAGTTACTTCCCACCGTTGTCCCCATCTACACTTTACACTCCCTCCGAAAAGTTAGTTCAGTTAAAATTAATTTGTTGTCACACGTACCGAGGTAGAGTGAAAGGCTTTGGATTCGTGCTATCCAGTCAGCGGAAAGATTTGTTTTAGATTTAGAGATACAGCGCGGAAATAGGCCCTTCGGCCCACCGGGTCCGCGCCGCCCAGCGATCCCCGCGCACTAACACCATCCTACACCCACTAGGGATAATTTTTACATTTGCCCAGCCAATTAACCTACATACCTGTACGTCTTTGGAGTGGGGGAGGAAACCGAAGATCTCGGAGAAAACCGACGCAGGTCACGGGGAGAACGTACAATCTCCGTACAGACGGCGCCCGTAGTCAGGATCGAACCTGAGTCTCCGGCGCTGCATTCGCTGTAAGGCAGCAACTCTACCGCTGCGCCACCGTGCCATGCCGTGCCGAAAGACTGGGTACTTATTCTGGATGATCAGCCATGATCATATTGACTGGCCGCGCTAGGTCGAAGGGCCGATTGGCCTACTCCTGCACCTATTTTCTATGTTGCTATGTCCCATGGCAGCGTCTTCCAGCCACATTGTAATTCAGCTTAATTTAGCAATCAACCTACAAACCTACGCGTCTCTGGAGTTAGGGAGGGAACTGGAGCACCCGGAGAAAACCCACGCAGTTCGCGGGGAGAACGTACAAACTCCGTACAGACAGCACCCGTGGTCAGGATCGAACACGGGTCTCCGGCGCTGTGAGGCGGCAGTTGTCCCGTGCCACCCAAATGTGTCTTTGTCGGGCCATATTACAAATACACGCTTGACTACTATAACAAATAAAATGAATTGGGCAAATATTTGGTGATTAAGAGAGAGAGAGTCAAGAGCCAAGAGCGTTTTAATTGTCATATCGGCCTGATAGAGCAATGAAATTCTTGCTTGCAGCAGCCCGAGAGATTATGTACACATAGAAACATAGAAAATAGGTGCAGGAGGAGGCCATTCGGACCTTCGAGTCAGCACCGCCATTCAATATGATCATGGCTGATCATCCAAACTCTACCCAGTTCCTGCTTTCTCCCCACGTCCCTTGATTCCGTTAAGAGCTAACACTAAATATAGTACGCTGCAAACAAGAGAATAAACGATAGAAAAATAAAGGTCAGAGCGTGTTCGGATACACATAGTCACAAATATTAAGGAATACACAGTAAACTGATGACAATTTACCTTTTTATTTATAACGAATGATCTATTTGCTATCCACTTTGCTGCTGTAACACTGCAAGTTTCCCCGGTGTAGGACGAATAAAGGAATATATTATTATTATTATTATTAATACCAAACACACACACATATATATATATATATACACACACACACACACACACACACACAAATACACACACACGCACACGCACACACACACACACACTCATATATATATATATATATATATATATACATACACACACACACATACATATATATATACTAGACCAAGTGGGCCCGTTGGGCCCGTCCTCATAGCTTTTCCATTGTAACCTGGGGAAATTGCTTTTTTCTTTAAAATAAATCGTCTGTTAAAAAAAATAAAAATCAATCTCAGTGGGGGGAGGTGGGGGAATGGAGAAGGGGGCGGAGAGGAAGGGAGGGGCTCACACCCTCCACTCGCCCCACCCCCATTCTCACTGTCACCCTCCCCTCCCACCCCCACTCTCCCCTCTTCCCCACCCCCACTGTCACCCTTCCCCCCACCACCACCCCCTTGCCCCACACCCCTCTCTCCTCTCCCTTTCACTCACTGTCCCCTCCTCCCCATTCTTCCCAGACCCACACTGCCCCCTCCCCCACCCCCACTCTCTTCCGCCCACCACCACCCCCATTCTCCGCCAATCTCACCCACCTCCCACCCCCACCCTTCCCTCCACCAACTCGCCCCCCACGTCCACTCCCCTCCGTGGAGACTTTGGCGGCGAAAGGCACTTACCGAGCGTGCAGGGAGGAGGAGGGAGCTCAGGACTACTCGAGTCGGGCAGCGGAGGTCGGACTACTCGAGGCGTGCGGCGGAGGTGGGAGGGTGTGAGGGAGGGGGGAGGGAGCGGGAGGAGGAAGGGGGGGTGAGGGAGGGAGGGTGTGGGGTGAGGGAGGGGGGAGGGAGGGGACGGGGGGGACAGCAGTAGAGCCCTCGTCACCCCGCATTGACAGGCACTGTCGTCAGTCGGGAGGGTGCCGCATCCCCCCCCCAGCCCCCGAGCGGGAGAGACGACTGAGACTACATCTCCCGGCTGTCAGCTCTGCCCGACCTGAGTAATGTCAGATGCGGGGACGGGCGGCGGTGCACGGGGGGAGCGCATTAAAGTAAAGGTCCGGGGGGGCATTAGTTAATGTTCCGCGCGGGAGGGGGGGAGCTGCCCGCTGCGCTTCGGCCTGTGTGCGGTAACGGTGCTGGGCCCGTGCGGGAGGGGGGACGCGACGGATAGTGCGGCGGCGCGCTGGGTCCGGGCGATGGCGGGGTGAGGGGGGAGTGAGTGGGGGGGGGGGGGGAGGTAGGGGTGCGGGGGGGGGGGGGGGAGCGGGAGGGAGTGGGGAGGGGTTGGGACCTCCCCTATTCCCAGTACCCCTCTTTCCCCCACCACCAAGCCCCCTCCGCACGACTGCTGTATTCCCCCTCCCCAGTCCCCAATCTCAGACCCCCCATTCTCTCTCCCCGGACACACACTTACTCTCCCCCACCCCCCCCTTTCCCCAGCACACCCCCTTGCCCTACTCTCTCTTACCCCCAGCACCATCCCCCCACACCCGCTGTCCCCCCCCCCCAGTCCCACTCTGCCTCCTCCCACCCCCACTCTCTCCTCCTCCCACCCTCCCCGTCGCCCCCACCGTTACTGTCCCCCACCCCCTATCCCTACCAGCCCCCCCCCCCCCGTGGTCACTGCGAAAAGCACTTTCGGATCGTGCAGGGAGGAGGAGGGAGCTGCGGAGCGCGGCCGCTACTGTTGAGTGGCCGAGGCCGGACTACTGGAGACGAATAGGGCGGCGGCGCGCTGGGACCGTGCGAAAGCGCGGAGAGGGTCTCCCGGATGTGGGAGAGAGGAGAGAAGCAAGTGGTGAGAGGAGAGGTGAGCCGATGATCGCGGGCGGGCGGGCGGCTCCGCTAACGACGTCCATGTGGTTGGTGCGAGTGAGGAGAGGACGCGCGTGCGCACAGACGCACAGCAGCGCGACGCTGAAAACCTTCAACAAATCAGTAGGAGGGGGCAGCGCGAGCTCATCTCACAGGAGCATTGTGACGTTACACACTGAAGGCCTTCAGTAAAGAGCTTAGAAAAAAAAAGTTTTAAATTTAAACCTCTTTAACTTAAAAAATATACGACCGAATTAAATAAAAATATAATTTTCCACCACCGTTCAGTGTGGTGATTAAGGTAGTGCAACAATTGTGGCGCTACGATTCACCGTTTTGCCGAAATCAGCCGAAATCACAGATATATATATATATACATATATATATATACATATATTCATTTATTCATACACAAGATCCCCACACCCCACATTCTCTCCTGCACCAACCCCAATCTTACTCTCCCCACACCCCCCCTTTCCCCACGACCTCCCCTTTTCCCAGTACCCCTATTTCCCCCACCACCAAGCCCCCTCCGGACGACCCCTGTTGTCCCCCTCCCCAGTCCCCATTCTCAGACCCCGCCACCATTCTCTCTCCCCCAGACACACTCTTACTCTCCCAACCCCCCCTTTCCGCAGCACACCCCTTTCCCCTACTCTCTCTTGCCCCCAGAACCAACAAGTCTGGGGGGGGGGAGCGCATCAGTTAAAGGTCCGGGGGGGGGGGGGGGGGAGCGCATTAGTGAAAGGTCCGGGGGGGGGGGGGGGAGCGCATCAGTGAAAGGTCCGGGGGGGGGGATAGCGGGGAGAGGCTCTCTCGGGTGTGGGAGAGAGGAGAGAAGCAAGGGGAGAGAGGAGAGGGGAGCCCATACGCACAGACGCACAGCAGCGCCTCGCTGAAAGCCTTCAATAAATCAGTAGGAGGGGGGTTGCGCGAGCTCTTGTCACGTGGGCATTTTGACGTCACACGCTGAAGGCCATGGAAAAAACGGCTGAAATTTTTTTTTTTTAAACTAAAACCTCTGTAACTTAAGAAATACACGACCGAATCAAATAAAAATATCATTTTCCACCAGCGTTCAGCGTGGTGATTAAGGCGGTGCAAAATCGTGGCGCTACGGTTGACCGTTTTGCCGTAATCAGCCGAAATCACAGATATATATGCGTGCTGAGCACAGAGTGAGGAGATGCCGCGCATGCGTGCTGAGCACAGCCGCACAACAGCGCCACCCTGAAAACCTTCAATAAATCAGGGGGGCAGCGCTTTAAAATCTCTGTAACTTAAAAAATATGCGACCAAATTAAATGAAAATATCACTGCCGGTCGTCCGGGAGATTGGCGATTAAGGCGGTATAAAACCGTCGCGCTACGGTTCACCGTTTTGCCGAAATCACTGTTATCTATATATACATATATTTATTCATACATACATATACAAGATCTGAGTTTTAATAGTATACTAGCAAAGAGGGCCCGTTGGGCCCATCCCCACACCCCCCATTCTCTCCTCCCCCAGCCCCACTCTTACTCTCCCCACACCCTCCCCTTGGGCCCGTCCTCGTAGGGTTTCCATTGTAAGCGGGAGTGGGGGAGGAAGTGAAGGGGGGAGGGAGGGAGGTGTGAGGTGTGGAGGGGGGAGGGAGCGAGGGGGAGGGAGCGAGGGGGAGGGAGGGGGGGAGGGAGGGAGGTGTGGAGGAGGGAGGGGGGAGGGAGGGGGGGAGGGTGAGGAGAGATGGGGGAGGTGTGGAGGGGGGAGGGAGGGGGGGGAGGGGGAGGGGAGGAGGGAGGGGAGGGGGGAGGGGAGGGGGGAGAGGGGAGGGAGGGGGACCTCCCCTTTTCCCAGTACCCCTCTTTCCCGCACCACCAAGTCCCCTCCGCACGACCCCTGTTGTCCCACTCCCCAGTCCCCATTCTCAGACCCCCCCATTTTCTCTCCCCCAGACACACTCTTTGCATCAGTTAAAGGCCCGGGGGTGGGGGCGGGGGAGCGGATCAGTGAAAGGTCCGGGGGGGGGGGGGGGCGGGGGATCGCATCAGTGAGAGGTCCGGGGGGGGGGGGTAGCGGGGAGAGGGTCTCCCGGGTGTTTGGAGAGAGGAGAGAAGCAAGGGGAGAGAGGAGAGGTGAGCCGGTGATCGCGGGCTGGCTTAGGGTGCAAGTTAAATCAGGAGATAAAATTGGCGTGTCAAAAATGTAATGCTACGGTGGTTATGGGAGATTTCAACATGCAGGTAGACTGGGAAAATCAGGTTGGAAATGGACCCCAGGAAAGAGAGTTTGTAGAGTGCCTTCGAGATGGATTCTTAGAACAGCTTGTACTGGAGCCTACCAGGGAGAAGGCAATTCTGGATTTAGTGTTGTGTAATGATCCTGATCTGATAAGGGGACTAGAGGTAAAAGAGCCATTAGGAGGCAGTGATCACAACATGATAAGTTTTACTCTGCAAATGGAAAGGCAGAAGGGAAAATCGGAAGTGTCGGTATTGCAGTATAGCAAAGGGGATTACAGAGGCATGAGGCGGGAGCTGGCCAAAATTGATTGGAAGGAGGCCCTAGCAGGGAAGACGGTAGAACAGCAATGGCAGGTATTCCTGGGAATAATGCAGAGGTTGCAGGATCAATTTATTCCAAAGAGGTGGAAAGACTCTAAGGGGAGTAAGAGACACCTGTGGCTGACAAGGGAAGTCAGGGACAGCATAAAAATTAAGGAGAGGAAGTATAACATAGCAAAGAAGAGTGGGAAGACAGAGGATTGGGACTCTTTTAAAGAGCAACAAAAGTTAACTAAAAAGGCAATACGAGGAGAAAAGATGAGGTACGAGGGTAAACTAGCCAATAATATAAAGGAGGATAGCAAAAGTTTTTTTAGGTACGTGAAGAGGAAAAAAATAGTCAAGGCAAATGTGGGTCCCTTGAAGACAGAAGCAGGGGAATTTATTATGGGGAACAAAGAAATGGCAGACGAGTTAAACCGTTACTTTGGATCTGTCTTCACTGAGGAAGATACACACAATCTCCCAAATGTTCTAGGGGCTGGAGAACCTAGGGTGATGGAGGAACTGAAGGAAATCCACATTAGGCAGGAAATGGTTTTGGGTAGACTGATGGGACTGAAGGCTGATAAATCCCCAGGGCCTGATGGTCTGCATCCCAGAGTACTTAAGGAGGTGGCTCTAGAAATAGTGGAAGCATTGGAGATCATTTTTCAATGTTCTATAGATTCAGGATCAGTTCCTGTGGATTGGAGAATAGCAAATGTTATCCCACTTTTTAAGAAAGGAGGGAGAGAGAAAACGGGTAATTATAGACCAGTTAGTCTGACATCAGTGGTGGGGAAAATGCTGGAGTCAATTATAAAAGACGAAATTGCTGAGCATTTGGATAGCAGTAACGGGATCGTTCCGAGTCAGCATGGATTTACGAAGGGGAAATCATGCTTGACAAATCTACTGGAATTTTTTGAGGATGTAACTAGGAAAATTGACAAGGGAGAGTCAGTGGATGTGGTGTACCTCGACTTTCAGAAAGCCTTCGACAAGGTCCCACATAGGAGATTAGTGGGCAAAATTAGGGCACATGGTATTGGGGGTAGGGTACTGACATGGATAGAAAATTGGTTAACAGACAGAAAGCAAAGAGTGGGGATAAATGGGTCCCTTTCGGAATGGCAGGCAGTGACCAGTGGGGTACCGCAAGGTTCGGTGCTGGGACCCCAGCTATTTACGATATACATTAATGACTTAGACGAAGGGATTAAAAGTACCATTAGCAAATTTGCAGATGATACTAAGTTGGGGGGTAGTGTGAATTGTGAGGAAGATGCAATAAGGCTGCAGGGTGACCTGGACAGGTTGTGTGAGTGGGCGGATACATGGCAGATGCAGTTTAATGTAGATAAGTGTGAGGTTATTCACTTTGGAAGTAAGAATAGAAAGGCAGATTATTATCTGAATGGTGTCAAGTTAGGAGGAGGGGGGGTTCAACGAGATCTGGGTGTCCTAGTGCATCAGTCAATGAAAGGAAGCATGCAGGTTCAGCAGGCAGTGAAGAAAGCCAATGGAATGTTGGCCTTCGTAACAAGAGGAGTTGAGTATAGGAGCAAAGAGGTCCTTCTACAGTTGTACCGGGCCCTGGTGAGACCGCACCTGGAGTACTGTGTGCAGTTTTGGTCTCCAAATTTGAGGAAGGATATTCTTGCTATGGAGGGCGTGCAGCGTAGGTTCACTAGATTAATTCCCGGAATGGCGGGACTGTCGTATGTTGAAAGGCTGGAGCGATTGGGCTTGTATACACTGGAATTTAGAAGGATGAGGGGGGATCTTATTGAAACATATAAGATAATTAGGGGATTGGACACATTAGAGGCAGATAACATGTTCCCAATGTTGGGGGAGTCCAGAACAAGGGGCCACAGTTTGAGAATAAGGGGTAGGCCATTTAGAACGGAGATGAGGAAGAACTTTTTCAGTCAGAGGGTGGTGAAGGTGTGGAATTCTCTGCCTCAGAAGGCAGTGGAGGCCAGTTCGTTGGATGCTTTCAAGAGAGAGCTGGATAGAGCTCTTAAGGATAGCGGAGTGAGGGGGTATGGGGAGAAGGCAGGAACGGGGTACTGATTGATAGTGATCAGCCAGGATCGCATTAAATGGCGGTGCTGGCTCGAAGGGCTGAATGGCCTACTCCTGCACCTATTGTCTATTGTCTATTGTCTAACGGCGTCCATTTTTTTGGTGCGAGTGAGGAGATGCCGCGCATGCGTGCTGAGCACAGCCGCGCAACAGCGCCCCCATGAAAACCAATAAATCAGGGGGGGGGGCATCGCTTTCAAACATCTGTAACTTTAAAAATATGCGACCGAATTAAATAAAGATATCATGTTCCAGCAGCTGTCCGCGTGGTGATTAAGGCGGTGCAATAATCGTGGCGCTTCGGTTCACGGTTTTGCAGAAATCAGCGAAATCAAATATATATACATATATATTAACAAGATCTTAGTTTTAATAGTATAAGATAGATAGATATAGATAGATAGATACTAGGCCAAGTGGGCCCGTCCTCGTAGGGTTTCCATTGCGACCTAGGGAAATTGCTTTTTTCTTTAAAATAAATCGTCTGTTAAAAAAAATAAAAATCAATCTCAGTGGGGGGAGGTGGGGGAGAGGAGGAGGGCGGGCGGAGAGGAAGGGGGGGGCTCACACCCTCCACTCGCCCCACCCCCATTCTCACTGTCCCCTCCCCTCCCACCCCCACTCTCCCCTCTTCCCCACCCCCACTGTCACCCTTCACTCCCTTCAGTACTCAGTTACAATTTTGATGTTGTGATACTTGATTTAAACCAATACCTTTAACCATATTTGTTGTGTTCTTTAAAAAGATACAGTGAGTCCGACTGTGTTTTTACGTGAGTGTTTATTCAACCGCACATCTGCTCCGCCCGGGCTCCTCCCTCTCTGTCGCCCTCTGATGACCCCCTCAACCACTAGACCTGTGTAGTCTTAAAGGCACATTGCAATAACACCACATCTCCCCTTTCTAGAATCAATCGGTAGACTGCGGTTGATTCACCAGACCTTAGAGGATTATTCTACCTCTTTAGCTGGAAGGTTTGTTCCTATCTGAACTGAATTAATTCAACATAAGTACATGTAAACACATTGTCTTAGTGAAACATTTTTCTTTAGAAACACTCTTTTTTTTCACTAATAGTTCAACCTATCTGGTCTCACCACTCTTCTCCCAAACCTGGTTCTGGGAGTGGATGGCAGTTCTGGAATGTTCTCTTTTGGTGGCTCTGCTGAGCTCTGCTCTCGAATGTTCTCTTTTGGTGGTTCTGCTGAGCCCTGCTCTGGAATGCAACCTGGGAGTTGCTCTTTCATACCACCCCCACTCTGGTCCGGCAAAGTTTTCATGGCAATTAGATGGCGACGGGTTCGCCTGACCGTCCCGTGAGGTTCCTCCACGATGTAAGAGCGGGGGGCGGTGTGGCTGCCGATCACAGCTCCAGCTTCGCCTTGATCCGTGACCCACACTTCTTGTCCGGGAAAGAGCCTGCCGAGACTCCGTGCACGATGCCGCAGGTTGTACTGTTGTGCATCTCTGATTCTCTTCTCCTTTTCCTTCCACGCAACCACTTCATTGTCGGGAAGAGCAGGATTCAGCAGGGCTGGAAGTGTTGGTACCGTAGTGCGAAGCCTTCTCCCCATAAGGAGTTGGGCTGGGCTGTACCCGTTTTGCAGTGGGGTCGCTCTATATGCAAGTAAAGCGAGGTAGGGATCCGCCGCTTTCTTCAGGAGACCCTTCACTGTCTTGACTGCACGTTCGGCCTCCCCGTTACTCTGAGGATATCTCGGGCTGCTTGTGACGTGGTGGAAACCATACGACTTTGCAAACGCAGCAAAGGCGGTTCCGGTAAACTGAGGCCCATTGTCTGTGACCAATGTCTCCGGAATGCCGTGACGTGCAAACATTGATTTGAGGTGGTGGATTACATCTGTCGACTTGGTGGGGCTAAGTGGAGCGATTTCCACGTATCTCGATGCATAATCCACTACCAGCATGAACAAGTCAGCTCCCAGCTTTTGCCATGGTCGGCCTGGGTATTGTGATGGCATCAGCGGCTCTGTATGGTTCTGTCTCTCTTTGCTGCATGTCCGGCAGTTGAGGACCAATTCGTTCAGCTGCTGACTTAGTCCAGGCCACCACACTGACCGTCATGCACGCTCTCTACACTTCACCACTCCCTGGTGACCTTCATGTAGTCTGGTCAGCACGTCGTTCCTCATAGTTGAGGGTATGACTAATCTGTCCCCTTTGAGTAACAGTCCGTCATTTACCGTGAGCAATGCTTGTTCTGCCCAGTACAGCCTGAGTGCCGGTTCACTGTTGCCATTCGTTGGCCATTCTTCCTGACACAGCTGCATTACGCGTGCGCACACACTGTCCCTTTTTAGCTCCGCTCTCAACTCATCCAGGTAGGCAGTGCTTGGCGGCAGGTTCTCTATTATCATGTCCACATAGATGTTTGTATTCTCAAACAACTCCTTTTCGTCAGGCGTTTCCCCCATTTTCACAGGAGCACGCGACAGCGTATCAGCTGTCCACAGACACTTTCCTGGCACATGAGAAATGGAGTAAGAATAGCGCATGAGGCGCATCCGGAAACGCTGAATCCGTGGAGGGAGAGCATCCAGTGCCTGTGACCCCAGCAGACTCAGGAGAGGCTTATGATCCGTTTCCATCTGGAAGTGTTTACCGATGAGAAAGTTGCGGAACCTTTCACAAGGCCAGGTCAGGCCCAAGGCCTCCTTCTCCACCTGCGCGTATCTCTGCTCCGTCTGTGTGAGAGATCGCGACACGTAGGCTACCGGTCTCCACTCCTCATCCCATTTTTGGAGAAGTACACTTCCAAGGCCTAAGATGCACGTCTGCTGAGACTTTGCATTCACGGTTCGTATCGTACATGGCTAGTACAGGTGGGGATACCAGTGCATTTTTCAAATCTTGAAACGCTCTTGCCTGGTCGACGCCCCACAGCCAGCAGTTCCTCTTTGACAGGAGGTCTCGCAGAGCCTTGTCTCTCTCTGCTAGTTGCGGGATGAACTTCCCCAGCTGGTTAACCATTCCGAGAAAGCTCCTCAGCTCGCTCACATTGGTCGGCTCCTCCATCTTCCTTACAGCCTCAGTCTTGATCGGGTCAGGTATAATGCCACTGGAGGAGAGGACATGACCAAGAAAGGTCACCTCTTCCTTCGACAGGTCACATTTGTCAATTTTAAGCGTAATGCCTGCCTTTTGTATGCAGACGAGCGTCGTGCTCCTCTCGTGTTTGCCCCCAGACCAGTACATCATCCATGTGGCAGACGATTCCCTTGAGTCCCTCCGTGACCTCTGACACCATCCTATTTTGAAAGTGTTCGTGGGCAGAGGCAATGCCGAAGGGCAGCCGCCTGAAGTAGTAACGACCGAAGGGTGTGATGAATGTTGTGTATTTTTCTGAGTCTTCGCTCAGGGTTATTTGCCAAAACCCCGTGTTGGCATCCAACTTGCTGAATATTCTGGCTCCAGCCAGCATCCCCAGTGTTTCCTCCACCGATGGCAGGATGTACTTTTCTCGACACACCGACTCGTTGAGGTTAGTGAGATCGACGCATATGCGTACGGCTCCTGACTTTTTCGGCACCACCACCATGCCTGAACACCAGTCAGTAGGCTCGTCAACCCTGGTGATCACCCCCAGGCCTTCCATGCGGGACAGTTCTCGCTCGACTTTACCCATCAGCGGCATCGGAATCCTTCTGGGTGTCTTCAATGAGAACGGTTGGGCCCCTGGTTTCAGCTTGATGGCATACTGCTGTCGAACCTCCCCGAGACCGCTCCATAGCTTCGGGTAGCTAGTCTTAAGTGTCTCTATGGTGATGCTGTCTAGCCGAACCACAAGCTCCAGCTTGCCGATAGCAGGCCTCCCCAGCAATGCAGTGTGCAGGTGTCGTGTGACGTCATCCTCCATCACCCTTTTCTCTCCTTTCACCAGGAACAGCCCAGCGCCGCCCACAACTTCTAGTGGACTCCTCCCGGGTCCCAGCAGTGGCTTGGTTGCTTTACGGAGGGTAGGTGGATCGCTGTCTCTATAGATCTCTTTAAACACGGTGTGGGGTAGGACTGTAACATCGGCGCCGGTGTCAATTTTGAATGACACGTTTTTATTATTTATGTCGATGTTTACCATCCATGGCTCTCCATCGGCTGTGACGCCGCCTAGGAACATAACATCCTCGTCCTCTTCAAATTCCTGCACGGTTTTGGGTGATCTACACACACGCTGGTAGTGCCCCTTTCTCCCACATAAATGGCATTTCGCATCCTTTGCCGGGCAATCCTGCCTTGGATGGGACGGAGAGCTGCCACATTTATGGCACTGTACACTTTCCCCCTGCTGTGTTGGGCGCTGTGTGTGTTTGAGTTGGTGGCCATAAGCCTGGTGAGGTTTGTTTTTGGCACCTTTACTACTGCTCTTATACACTCTGTCCACAGATTTAGCATCACTTGTCTCTGTCCTGGTGTCACCTCGCAGAGAAGATTGTTGCCGTTTCACCTCCTCACTCTGCCTCGCCATATTGACGGCCTTTTCGATCGTCAATTCTGCGTCAAGCTGCATACGTTCGGACAGCCGCTTATCCATCAGTCCGACAACAAGCCTGTCGCGTATCAGCTCGTCGTGTAGCACCCCGTAGTTACAGTGCTCTGCCAGCGCATATAACGCAGTGACAAAGGCATCCACTGTTTCATGTTCTCCCTGCCTGCGCATGTTGAACTTGGCACGCTCATAGATTATATTTTTCTTTACTATGAAAAATCGTTGGAAGCCATCGCGCACCCCTATGTACGTTGCGCTTTGTGCTACTGTCAGGTTTAACCCGCGCAGAACATCGTCCGCCTCATCTCCCATGCCATAAATCAGCGTGTTAACTTGATTATCTTCGGAGCTGGCATTCAAGTTACTTGCCAGACGGAACCTTTCGAACCTCCGTATCCATTTGGCCCACTCTTGCGGCTTTGTAAAGTCGAAGGACTCCGGAGGCTGGATGCTAAATGTAGCATTTGGGCCTACCGGGGCTCTCTGTGCGTTGTCGTCTTGCATGTCGCACTCTTCTTTCTCTTTTGCCGTCAACGAGCTCCAAACGATAGTTGTTCGACTCAAAGTACACTTCACGCACCCTACAGGACTTCTGACACCATGTTGTGTTCTTTAAAAAGATACAGTGAGTCCGACTGTGTTTTTACGTGAGTGTTTATTCAACCGCACATCTGCTCCCCCCGGGCTCCTCCCTCTCTGTCGCCCTCTGATGACCCCCTCTACCAATAGACCTGTGTAGTCTTAAAGGCACATTGCAATAACACCACAATATTCACACCATTTCAAATGCTAAACATAATACATTTATTTTACATATTCACACATTTTCGTTTTAGTTGTAGAATGAGTTGTCTAACTTACAAATTTAACCTAATTACTGGTTTGCGGTTCCTGCCTGATCGTCTAACAGTAACAAGTGCAACAGGCGTAACAGATGTACGGATAGACTCAACTGTTAGCTTGTTTGGCTCTATGTTAGTACACTGACCTTGACTAGACAAGTCTGTTTCTTTATCTGTACTCACTGAATTTTGTGTATCAACCACAATAGTCTTTTCTAACTCACTTTCTGATGAATACTCAGGGATTAGGAATTCATGCTCAGTTTTTGGTTCATCTTTGGCTGGAATCATTTGATCCACATGAACACTTTTGATCTTGTCTCCAACATCCACTAAGTATCTTTTTGTTCCACACACTTCCACTATTTTCCCAACATCCCATTTGTCTCGACTGGACTTGTTGGGAGGACTGAGCACACGAACTTGCTCATCTGGCTTGAAGTTCCTCTCCTTTTTGTGGAAGTCAAAGTGGTGTTTTTGACTTAACTGTTTTTGCTCAACTCTCGAGGCCAAATTGGGTTGAACTAGACTTAGGCGTATTCTTAGCCTTCTCTTCATCAACAGTTCTGCAGGTGAATAACCCGTAGTTGTGTATGGTGTGGTTCTGTACTTCAGCAAGAAACTAGCCAAACGATGTTTCACGCTGAGCTTTGAACTACCCTGCAAAACCTGTTTCTTGAGAGCCTCTTTGACTACTCTAACAGACCTTTCCGCCGCCCCATTGGAGGCTGGATGGCATGGAGGAACAAGTGTGTGTTTTACCCCGTTGCGCTGCATGAACTCTTTGAACTGTTCTGAACGAAACTGAGGTCTGTTATCAGAAACATGTTCTTCTGGTAAACGATGACATGCAAAAACCGATCTCAACTCGTCTATGGTACGCTCAGCAGTAGTGCTTGAACCCATATGCTTAGCCTCAATCCATTTGGAATGACTATCTACTAGTACCAGAAAATTATCATTACCCTTTTCACAAAAGTCTACATGAACTCTCTGAAACGGTCTACTTGGCCATAACCAGGGTTGCAGTGGTGTTTTTGGTGGTTTACTGCGGCAATTGTGACACACGCTACATTTGCTCACCAGTGACTCAATGTCACTGTCTATACCAGGCCAATATACAAAACTTCTAGCAATTGACTTCATGCTAACTATGCCAGGATGTTCGGCATGAAGTTCGTACATAATCTTGTTTCTTAAAGACTCTGGTACAACCACTCTGTAACCCCACTTTATGCATCCCTGCTCGCATGATAATTCATGTCGTCGATTATAGAAAGGCTTCAGTTCCGAGTTTGATCCACTCTCGATTTCAGTCCAACCATTCAATGTCTGTTCATAAACACTCTTCAGCACAGTGTCCTTCTCTGTTTCAGCTGCAATTTCTGTTGCAGTCACTGGAAAGACTTCATCTACGACTTGCAGTGTGTAGATTGAGTTCTCGCTTCCCACATCAGAGTTCTCATGGGGCAATCGGGACAACGCATCTGCCACTGCGTTGCATTTGGAGCTTCTGTACTCCACCTTGTAGTCATACTGGGACAACAGAATTGCCCAGCGCTGCATCCTTGATGCCGCCATGGAAGGTATAGCTGACTTGGGACCCAGTATCGTGAGTAGTGGTTTGTGATCAGTCACAAGGGTGAATGGTCTGCCAAGAAGAAACTGGTGGAATTTCTTGATTCTGAACACAATGCTGAGTGCTTCCTTTTCTATCTGTGCATAGTTGCGCTCACTTGGTGATAGGGTGCGGGAGGCAAAAGCAACAGGCTTTTCCTGTCCGTCATCCATTACGTGGCAAATCACTGCACCTACACCATAACTTGAAGCATCACAAGCAAGTTTCATCTCGCGCGTCGTGTCATAGTGAAAAAGGAGTTTGTCACTTGTCAGGTTTTTCTTGCAGATGTCGTATGCATGTTGTTGTTCCTTTCCCCACATCCAATTCTCATCCTTTTGTAACAGATGATGTAGTGGCTTTAGCACGGTTGCTAAATCTGGAAGGAATCGTGCATAGAACTGCACCATCCCAAGGAATGATCGTAGCTCTGACACATTGTTGGGCGTTGGAGCATTCACAATTGCTTCAATTTTCGCCTTCACAGGGCGCAGTCCGTTGGAATCTACTTTGAGTCCAAGGTAGACCACCTCTGATTGTGCAAATGCACATTTGCTCTTTCGTAGTTTGACGTTGTGGCAGTTCAATCGTGTAAGAACTTGCTCGAGTATCTCCAGATGTTCATCCATGCCCACTGTGAATATCAGTAGATCATCCTGGTTGCACACACAGTGCGGAATGCCTTGCAACATATTGTCCATGACGGACTGAAAGATTTTCGGGGAAGATTTCACACCATAGGGCAGCTTTGTGTATGAATACAAGCCCTTATGTGTGTTGATGGTCAGGCACTGCTGACTTTCTTTGTCAACATTGAGTTGGGCATAAGCATGAGACAAATCCAGCTTAGTGAAGACTCTTGCTCCGCTAAGTTCTGCATACAGATCCTGCGAGGTTGGCAAAGGATGCTGTTCGTCGTCAACAGCTTGGTTGATTGTGACTTTGTAGTCACCGCATAGTCGAACAGTTTTGTCTGCCTTGAGCACGGCCACAATTGACGTTGCCCAGTTGCTCTGGTCTGTCTTCACGAGTACTCCATTCCGCTCCAACCTGTTGAGTTCTTCCTCCACTTGTTGCTTTAGCGCATATGGTACCGGTCTTTGTCGACAATACACAGGTCTCACATCTTGCTTCAGTCGAATGTGTGCAGAGTGTCCTGTTATTCCCTTATAACTATCAGCAAATATTTCAGCATGTTTGCTTATGACATTTTCAAGACGTGATCTGGACGCATCGATGCTGAAAATGTTCTTCCAGTCTAATTTTATTTTACTCCGCCAATCCTTTCCAAGGAGGGTTGCTTTATTTCTGTAGCTGGCCACTATGATGGGCAGTGTTACTGACTGTCCATTACACTGAACTTTGCAATTCATTTGTCCGCACGTCTCCAAGGCTTCGCCGGAGTAGGTTCTCAGCTTGACCTTACTCTCGGACAATGGTGTCTGTGAGAACTTTGTTTCATACAGGTCTTTGCTCATGACTGAACAGTCTGCTGCCGTGTCAATGCACATATCAATTAACTGTTCATTAACCAATAGTTTAATTCGAAAGTCCTTGTCTTAGCTGGTTGTAGGCTTATTGACATCAGTTGCGTGAATGATGTACAACCCAAATTCATTATCATCCGGGTTCATCTCTAAGTTGTGAACTCCTTTCTGGTGTTGTCGTGTGTTTCCCACTGTAAGCTTGGCCCGACATGC
Source organism: Rhinoraja longicauda (assembly GCF_053455715.1). NCBI lineage: Eukaryota > Metazoa > Chordata > Chondrichthyes > Rajiformes > Arhynchobatidae > Rhinoraja > Rhinoraja longicauda. Next base: position 2,662,018 of record NC_135991.1, read on the forward strand.
TGAGGCGATATGGCCTTTCTTCTGGCAGTTATAGCACTTAGCTGTTTTGAACTGACAGGATTGGGATGGGTGATTACCGTTGCAACGACAACAACTGGCTGCACTCGGCTCCCCGCCAAACTTCGGTTTCAGTTTTGCCCCTTTTGGATTGGCCATAGGCGCTGCTTTGTGTGTGTACACGGCCACTGCAGTATGTGGTGAACGAAACTCGCGAGCATTCTTTGATGCCATCTCCATTGTAGTAGCAATCTTGCATGCCATCTCAAATGTAAGATCAGGAGTGCTCATGAGTCTGGACTGAATTCGTTCGTCCACTAGACCACAAACAAATCTGTCGCGTAGTGCGCGTTCAAGAAAGGTTCCAAAGTTACAGTGCAACGTTAACTTTTTCAAGGCAACAATGTACTCACTAATTGTCTCGTTTTGCTTCTGGTTTCTCGTGCCGAATTTGTAGCTTTCTGCAATTTCCAGAGGCTTTGGGTTGAAGTGCTCCTCCAACTTCTTTATAATGTCACTGAAAGGCACATCTTTTGTCTTTATGGCCGCAAGGATATTCACGAGTGTGCCGTACACTTCAGGTCCGATCTCCGTGAGCAGAATCGCTTTCATGCGTTCATGAATGGCCTTATTTGTTGCAGCCACTACCTCTCCTTCACCACTAGTCTCAGTGGTGTTGTTTGCCATGAAGAACATATTTGCTCTCTCCATATAGGAGCTGAACGGCTCTCTACTTTTGTCAAAGATGCCCAGGCTTCCGATGTAGCCCGTGGACGCAGCCATTTTGTCCTTCTCTTTTTGTTTTAAACAAAGGAACGAGGAGAGTTTTTTTCCTTGCACAAGCTCAGATTTCCTGCCTGTTCTGCTGTAGCAAAGCACCTAAAACTTAGGAATACAAAAGCTATGCTAGCTATGCAAAACAAACTGTCTCCTCCACAATCCCGTCCTCGTCGCCAATTTTGTTATGCTCAGCACGGCACAAAGATAAAGTACACTCACACGTTCGTTGCCTGAATCGCGCCAGCCTTTATTTACCCAGCGTTCTCGGCTAAAGGAACACCCACTCATTAACATGGCACATGAATATGCATGAATACATTACAGGGGTGAGGGAGGGGGTGAGGGAGGGAGGGGGTGGGGTGAGGGAGGGGGGGAGGGAGGGGAGAGGGGAGGGGGGGGCAGCAGTAGAGCCCTCGTCACCCCGCATTGACGGGCACTGTCGTCAGTCGGGCGGGTGCCGCATCCCCCCCCCCCAGCCCCCGAGCGGGAGAGGCGACAGAGACTACATCTCCCGGCTGTCAGCACTGCCCGACCTGAGTAATAGACAATAGACAATAGACAATAGGTGCAGGAGTAGGCCATTCAGCCCTTCGAGCCAGCACCGCCATTCAATGCGATCATGGCTGATCACTCTCAATCAGTACCCCGTTTCTGCCTTCTCCCCATACCCCCTAGCTCCGCTATCCTTAAGAGCTCTATCCAGCTCTCTCTTGAAAGCATCCAACGAACTGGCCTCCACTGCCTTCTGAGGCAGAGAATTCCACACCTTCACCACCCTCTGACTGAAAAAGTTCTTCCTCATCTCCGTTCTAAATGGCCTACCCCTTATTCTTAAACTGTGGCCCCTTGTTCTGGACTCCCCCAACATTGGGAACATGTTACCTACCTCTAATGTGTCCAATCCCCTAATTATCTTATATGTTTCAATAAGATCCCCCCTCATCCTTCTAAATTCCAGTGTATACAAGCCCAATCGCTCCAGCCTTTCAACATACGACAGTCCCGCCATTCCGGGAATTAACCTAGTGAACCTACGCTGCACGCCCTCCATAGCAAGAATATCCTTCCTCAAATTTGGAGACCAAAACTGCACACAGTACTCCAGGTGCGGTCTCACAAGGGCCCGGTACAACTGTAGAAGGACCTCTTTGCTCATATACTCAACTCCTCTTGTTACGAAGGCCAACATTCCATTGGCTTTCTTCACTGCCTGCTGTACCTGCATGCTTCCTTTCATTGACTGATGCACTAGGACACCCAGATCTCGTTGAACTCCCCCTCCTCCTAACTTGACACCATTCAGATAATAATCTGCCTTTCTATTCTTGCTTCCAAAGTGAATAACCTCACACTTATCTACATTAAACTGCATCTGCCATGTATCCGCCCACTCACACAACCTGTCCAAGTCACCCTGCAGCCTTATTGCATCTTCCTCACAATTCACACTACCCCCCAACTTAGTATCATCTGCAAATTTGCTAATGGTACTTTTAATCCCTTCGTTTAAGTCATTAATGTATATAGTAAATAGCTGGGGTATCAGATGCGGGGACGGGCGGCGGTGCACGGGGGAGGGGCGCTTTAAAGTAAAGGTCCGGGGGGGCATTAGTTAATGTTCCGCGCGGGGATGGAGCTGCCGCTGCGCTTCGGCCTGTGTGCGGTAACGGTGCTGGGCCCGTGCGGGAGGGGGGACGCGTCGGATAGTGCGGCGGCGCGCTGGGTCCGGGCGATGGCGGGGTGAGGGGGGAGTGAGGGAGGGAGGGGGGGGAGAGGGAGAGGTGGGGAGAGGGAGGGGTGGGAGGTGAGGGGGAGGGAGGGGGAGGGGTTGGGACCTCCCCTTTTCCCAGTATCCCTCTTTCCCCCACCACCAAGCCGCCTCCGCACGACCCCTGTTGTCCCCCTCCCTGGTCCCCATTCTCAGACACCCCCATTCTCTCTCCCCCAGATACAATCTTACTCTACCCCGCCCCCCCTTTCCCCAGCACACCCCTTTCCCCTACTCTCTCTTGCCCCCAGCACCAACCCCCCCACCCCCGCTGTCCCCCTCCCCAGTCCCACTCTGCCTCCTCCCACCCCCACTCTCTCCTCCTCCCACCCTCCCCGTCGCCCCCACTGTTACTCTCCCCCACCCCCCTTTCCCTACCAGCCCCCCCCCCCCGTGGTCCCGGCGCTACTGTTGACTTTTTTGCCGAAATCAGCCGAAATAACTGACAGAAAAAAAATCTTAATGGTGCGGGGAGCAGGAGTGAGCTGCGGATCGCGGCCGTTACTTTTTCGTTGCCGAGCCCGGACTACTGGAGACGGATAGGGCGGCGGCGCGCTGGGTACACCACATCCACTGACTCTCCCTTGTCAATTTTCCTAGTTACATCCTCAAAAAATTCCAGTAGATTTGTCAAGCATGATTTCCCCTTCGTAAATCCATGCTGACTCGAAATGATCCTGTTACTGCTATCCAAATGCTCAGCAATTTCGTCTTTTATAATTGACTCCAGCATCTTCCCCACCACTGATGTCAGACTAACTGGTCTATAATTACCCGTTTTCTCTCTCCCTCCTTTCTTAAAAAGTGGGATAACATTTGCTATTCTCCAATCCAGAGGAACTGATCCTGGATCTATAGAATATTGAAAAATGATCTCCAATGCTTCCACTATTTCTAGAGCCACCTCCTTAAGTACCCTGGGATGCAGACCATCAGGCCCTGGGGATTTATCAGCCTTCAGTCCCATCAGTCTACCCAAAACCATTTCCTGCCTAATGTGGATTTCCTTCAGTTCCTCCATCACCCTAGGTTCTCCGGCCCCTAGAACATTTGGGAGATTGTGTGTATCTTCCTCAGTGAATACAGATCCAAAGTAACGGTTTAACTCGTCTGCCATTTCTTTGTTCCCCATAATAAATTCCCCTGCTTCTGTCTTCAAGGGACCCAGATTTGCCTTGACTAATTTTTTCCTCTTCACGTACCTAAAAAAACTTTTGCTATCCTCCTTTATATTATTGGCTAGTTTACCCTCGTACCTCATCTTTTCTCCCCGTATTGCCTTTTTAGTTAACTTTTGTTGCTCTTTAAAAGAGTCCCAATCCTCTGTCTTCCCACTCTTCTTTGCTATGTTATACTTCCTCTCCTTAATTTTTATGCTGTCCCTGACTTCCCTTGTCAGCCACAGGTGTCTCTTACTCCCCTTAGAGTCTTTCCACCTCTTTGGAATAAATTGATCCTGCAACCTCTGCATTATTCCCAGGAATACCTGCCATTGCTGTTCTACCGTCTTTCCTGCAAGGGCCTCCTTCCAGTCAATTTTGGCCAGCTCCTGCCTCATGCCTCTGTAATCCCCTTTGCTATACTGTAATACTGAATAGGAGATGATGGGAGTGTTGAAGGAAGTTCTCGATTAATATTATCAAGGAGTGATGGAGCTGATGGAGAAGATGGAAATGGTGCAAGGTCACGAAGTGAGACAGTTGACTGACGTCCATCCTGATACTTGATAATTGCATAAGAAGGGTTGACATCAGTCAGTTCAACTTCATAAACAAAGGGCTCATTCTTATTTGATCGGACATACCGATGAAGCAACACAGTCCCAGGGCTAGTCAACCATGATGGCAGAGAATTACCACAAGAAGAACGCCGTTTGAAGTTAAAGAACCGCTCATGTGGAGTAGTATTGGTAGCGGTTGACAGTAGAGATCTGATGGAGTATAATGCACCTGGTAGAATACATTCCCACTGCTGATCTGGTATGTCATTTGACTTTAAAGCCAGTTTCACTGCTTTCCAAATTATTCCGTTATACCTCTCAACCTGACCATTTCCAATAGGATGATTATGGTGTTGTTTTACTTGTTGCAATTCCTCTATTAGAAAGGTGGTCCTTTAAATCTTTCGACATGAATGAGGCGCCCCTATCAGAATGTTTGTAACTTGGAAATCCACAGAATGAAAACAGTTGATCTAAACATTTGATAACCGTAGCAGCTGACATATTTCGTCAAGGAAAAGCAAATGGAAACCTCGAATATTCATCAATTATGGTAACTATATAAACATTTTGAGAGGAGGATGGTAAAGGCCCTTTGAAGTCAATACTCAAACGTTCCATAGTTTGAGTAGCTTTGATCAATCTTCCTTCTTCAGGACGGAAGAACCTTGGTTTTAATTCAGCACAGATTCTACATGAAGCACATGTCATCTTCACATCTTCTGTAGAGAAAGGTAAGTTTTTGGAACGAACATAGTGTAACATACGAGTGACTCCAGGATGACACAGCCCATTGTGAAGTTCAGTGAGTGCAGAAGAATGAACAGAGGCACAAAATGCTCGAGTTAAGGTATCCGGAGCAACATTATCCTTACCAGGGCGGTACTCAATTGAATAACTATATGCAGATAATTCAATCCTCCATTCATGAATTTTACTGTTTTTAATCTTCGTTCGCTTCCGATTATCTAGCATAAAAGCTACTGAACGCTGATCTGTTATCAAAGTGAAGTGCCGACGAGCAAGGAAATGACTCAATTTCCTCACTGCTTCAATAATTGCAGTAGCTTCCTTTTCAACGGGTGGGTAATGTAATTCACTACCTTGGAGAGTACGAGACATGAAAGCCACTGGTCGTCCTCCTTGATTTAATGTTGCTGATACTGCAAAATTAGAGGCATCACATTCAACAACAAAGGGGAGATCCTCATCGATGGCGTGTAATGTCGCAGATTCTAATTGTTTCTTTAAAGAAGTAAAGGCACCAATTGCTGTAGAGTCAAGGGGGAAAGATTTTCCTCTAATCAAAGGTTGAATTTTGTCAGAGAAATTTGGTATCCATTTAGCGTAATATGCAAACATGCCAAGAACCCTTCGTAAAGAGTTTAATGTAGCTGGAACAGGTATCTCTTGGAGTGGGCGGAGTCTCTCTGGATTAGGCTGGATCGTATCATTTCCAACCCAACAACCAAGAACATTAATTGATGGCACTGACATTATTGACTTAGCCTCATTTAATGTTAGATTTTTAGAATGTACAACTTCTAAAAACCGTTGCACATTTTTGTCATGTTCAGCTTGGTCTTTTCCTGCAATAGTTATATTATCAAGATAAGGGAAAGTATCTCTAAGGTTTTCCAGTTCAACAAGTTTGTCCATCTCTCTCTGAAAAACTGCCACACCATTAGTTACACCAAAACGAACTCTGCAGTAGTGGTATAATTTTCCATTAGCTTCAAACGCAGTGTATTTCTTTTCGGATTCTTTCAAAGGGATTTGGTAGTAAGCACATTTAGGTCAAAAGTAGAGAATACCTTATACTTAGCTAATGTATTGATAATATCATCTATACGAGGTAATGGATATGCATCAAGCTCCGTGAACTGGTTTATAGTTTGAGAGTAATCAATGCAGAGTCTCTTTCGATGTCTCTCCAAGGGATCCTTAACCATGACAACTTGTGCCCTCCAAGGGGAAGAGCTGGGCTCTATGATACCTTCTCGTAAAAGATTAGTTACCTCTGTGTTGATGAAGTTTTTGTCATCCTTACTAAAATGTCTTGATTTTGTAGCAATTGGCTTGCACTTAGAGGATAAATTAGCGAATAATGATGGACATTCAACAGATGCAGCAGAAAAAACACACAATACTGGTGGCTTTGACAATACAAGATCGGGCATAGTTCCTTCATACATTATTTGAAGTGATCTGTGCTGTTTCTGAAAATCCTGACCTAGAATTATATCGCTACACAAATTTTCCAAAATACCAAGACACACAGATTTATAACTAGCTTTGTTCAGAATAAAGTCAACAATACAAGATCCAATAATTTGAATATTGAGAGATGTCAGAGCCATCGAGATTTCTCTATTTGAAGGTTTAGATTTAGTCGAGACACAACTTGTTCACTTATAAAACTTTCTGAACTGCCAGAATCAAGTAGTACATTAAGTGTATGGCCATTGATGGATACCGTTGTAACTGCATGAGACAAGCTCTGAGGAAATGCAGCTGTAATTGCACATAAAGAAGGCACAAACATGGCAGCAGTCACACTTTTAGGAGTTGCTTTGGACTTGCATACTCTAGAATAATGTCCCTTCTTGCCACAGCTATTACAAGTTGCCTCTCGAGCAGGACATCTCTCTCTATTATGAATATTACCCCCGCAAAAGTAACACTTCCTTTTTGGATAAGTATATGCTGCAGCAAGGGCACATTTATGTAGAAAATGTTGCAGCTTGCTCCATATTAGTACTTGGGTGAGATTCTTCCATAGTAGTTGCAGCAGAATACACATTGAGGCTCATTGAGGAGGCGCTGTGAACTGTTTGCGTGCTACTGTATGTTTCATTTCTTTTCCTTAGTACCTAATCAGATGTACAGCACTTTGGTCAACGTGGGTTGTTTTTAAATGTGCTATACAAATAAAATTGACTTGACTTGACATTAGATGAGCCATAAGCGTCTGAATTTCTCTGAGCCAAGTCTAATGAGTAAGCTTGATTGTAAGCTAACTGTAAATCCAAGGTTTTGTTTTCTAATAGTCTCTGTCGTATTAAAGGTGATGCCAAACCATTGATAAACGAGTCTCGAATAAGTTCCTGTTGATATTGATCAGCTGTAACTGCTTTGAAGGCACAGCCTTTACTAAGTCTTTGAAGTTCTTGTAAAAACTCATCAAGTGACTCACCAGGTTTTTGTTTACGAGTAGCAAGGAGGTGTCGAGCAAATATTACATTGGGTGTCTTGACGAAGAGTCTGCTTAGTACATCAATAGCAGAATCATAAGTTGTACATTCCCCCATGTAATCATATACACCATGAGAGACGGAGCTTATTAATGTCCTGAATTTATCTGGTGCATTGTCGCCACACTCATCAAAGAAGTTATTTAGTGTACGAAGCCAGTGCCTCCATACCTTTGCTGCAGTAGGTGAGTTGGGATCCAGATCCAAGCGTTGTGGTTTCAATAGTTTCTCCATCTCGACGTCACACTGCTTAACTTCTGATAATGAGTTACTTAAATTGTTGTGAGACAAATGAGAATTCCGATTTACTTAAACTTTATTTAAGCTTTAAGTAACTCATTTCATTAATACATCTCTTGGAAACGCCTGGAAATTATCACTGATTCCACAGGCCTCGCCCGCCTGAGAATGCTGCGCATGCGCACATTCCCGCGCATGCGCATATTACCGCGCACGCGCACATTACCGCACACGCACACATGCGCACTTCAATAAGTGCTTCTCACAGCGATCTGTAAGTGCTTTTGGCAACAATGTAGCGACACCGTTTTGCAGAAATCAGCCGAAATCACTGTTACTAATTATACATACAAATCAGAGTTTTAGTAGTATTAAAGACTAGGCCAAGTGGGCCCGTTGGGCCCGTCCTCGTAGGGTTTCCATTGTAACCGGGAGGGGGGGAGGGAGGGTGGAAGGAGGGGGGAGGGGGAGAGGGATGGAAGGGTGAAGGGAGGGAGGGAGGGGGGAGGGAGTGGGGGAGGGAGGGATGGAGGGAAGATGGGAGGGGGGAGTTAGGGGGGAGGGGTGAGGGAGGTTGGAGGGAGGTGGGGAGGGAGGGGGAGGGAGGTGGGGAGGGAGGGGGGAGGGAGTTGGGGAGGGAGGGGGATGAGGGAGTTGGGATGGAGGTGGGAAGGAGGGGAGGAAGGGGTTGAGGGGTGAAGGGGGACCTCCCCTTTTCCCAGTACCCCTCTTTCCCCCACCACCAAGCCCGCTCCGCAACGACCCCTGTTGTCCCCCTCCCCAGTCCCCATTCTCAGGGCCCCCCCATTCTCTCTCCCCCAGACACACTCTAAGTGCTTTTTTCGCAACATTCCCGGTTACTAAGTGCTTCTCACAGCGATCTGTAAGTGCTTTTCGCAACAATGTAGCACCCATCTCACACAAACATTGTGACGTCACACGCTGAAGACCTTGAAAAAAACCCGCTGAGTTACTCCAGCACTTTGTACCTGTCCACCTTCTCCACAGAGATGCTGCCCGACGCGCTGAGTTACTCCAGCACTTTGTACCTGTCCACGTTCTCCACAGAGATGCTGCCCGACCCGCTGAGTTGCTCCAGCACTTTGTACCTATCCACGTTCTCCACAGAGATGCTGCCCGATCCGCTGAGTTACTCCAGCACTTTGTACCAGTCGACGTTCTCCACAGAGATGCTGCCCGACCCACTGAGTTACTCCAGCACCTTGTACCTGTCCACGTTCTCCACAGAGACGCTGCCTGACCCATTGAGTTACTCCAGCACTTTGCACTTGACTTGTCCACGTTCTCCACAGAGATGCTGCCCAGCCCGCTGAGTTACTCCAGCACTTTGTACCTGTCCACATTCTGCAGAGATGCTACCTGACCCGCTGAGTTACTCCAACGCTTAGTGTCTTTCTCTAGTTATGTATTTATTTTCTCTTTTAAAACATCACTGGACGTATGGAACATTGGGCTCATTATTTTAGTTTATTTTGATTGAAAAAATTAAAAGCTGTTGCTGATTGATTGGTTTGGTTGCTTTAAAATTATTAGTTAAAACGTAAATACCGGGTTACCATAGACTAACATGTCCCATCTACACTCGTCCCTCCAGCACACATTTGGCCCATATCCCTCTAAACCTGCCCTGTCCTATCGCGCGCGCACGGGTGTGTTGATGTGTGTGTGTGTGTTTGTGTGTGTGTGTGTGTGTGCGTGTGTGCGCGTGTGCGCATGTGTGTGTGTGTGTGGGTGTGTGCGTGTGTGCCTGTGTGTGTGTGTGTGTGTGTGTGTGTGGGTGTGTGTGTGTGTGCGTGCGTGTGTGTGCGTGTGTGTGTGTGTTTGTGTGTGTGTGTGCGCGTGTGTTTGTGCGTGTGTGTGCGTGCGTGTGTGTGTGTGTGTGTGTGTGTGTGCGTGCGTGTGTGTGCGTGTGTGTGTGTGGGTGTGCGTGTGGTGTGTGTGTGTGTGTGTGCGTGTCTACACACACAAGCTCTTTTTCCTCGTTTATTATGCTAATCGCAGTGTACTATGTTTACCTATTGTGCTGACCTGCTGCAAGATAGAATTTTATTGCTCTATCTGCGACAAATGACAATAAAAAAACTCTGTCGACTTGAATCTATCCATGTACGTGTCTAACTATTTCCCGTACTGGGATAACGTTCTTTTCCATCGGATCGCATCATATCATGTTTAAAGTTGTTTTTTTAAATAATGTTGGTGTGGTTTCATTAATTCAGCGGCTCTCCAGAAAGGATACATCACGAGGTATTTCATCTCCTCTCTGAACTTGGACTGCACCGCCGCATAGATGAGCGTGTTCGTGGAACAACTGAGTAGGAGAAGCAGGTAACCAGTCTCACGAAAGTAAAATATGGGGTCGGATGTCGAATAAAAGTAAATCCCGGTCGACCGAGCAAAAAGGAAATGGGCGACGAACGTCAACCACAAGATTATTAAATTGGCGGATATGGCCAGGAGGAACACGACCGATTGCTTCCTATCATATCATATCATATATATACAGCCGGAAACAGGCCTTTTCGGCCCTCCAAGTCCGTGCCGCCCAGTGATCCCCGTACATTAACACTATCCTACACCCACTAGGGACATTTTTTACATTTACCCAGCCAATTAACCTACATACCTGTACGTCTTTGGAGTGTGGGAGGAAACCGAAGATCTCGGAGTAAACCCACGCAGGTCACGGGGAGAACGTACAAACTCCGTAGTCAGGATCGAACCTGAGTCTCTGGCGCTGCATTCGCTGTAAAGCAGCAACTCTACCGCTGCGCTACCGTGCCGCCGTACCGTTCCTGTTTTGTATCTCGGGGTCACGGTCGTCTCCCGAACTCTTTTGGCCCCGGAGTCCTCTCCTGATCCGACTGGACAGTAAGATGTACCTTATAGTCAATGCGTTGAACAGTAGGACCAACCCCAATGGAAGGACGAGAGATCCAACTAGATTGGAGAGCGTAAACGCTATCCATGGTCCCGATGTATAGAAGTTAGAAATGAACATGCAGTACCACGGTATATTGTCGAGTAAATATAAAGGTTTAAACGCAAAATAACAGGGCATGTTCCGTAAGAGGCCCACCGCGCACACCAGACCTATTACCAACGCCGCCCGGTCCCTGGTACAGTACTTGTTCCGGACGTTTGGACAACAAATGGCGACGTACCGGTCGAAGGTGAAAGCGACCGTCAGCCAGACGGAAGTGTCTTTGGCGACGTACAGGAAGACCGTCTTGAGGGCGCAGACCGGGGTGACGCTCAGGAAGCTGGCTGGGAAGTAGACGCTCACGTAGACGTTGGTCAACATGACCAGGAGGTCCGCCGCCGCCATGCTCACCAGGTAATAGGTGATACACCCCGAAAGGCCGCACCTGCCCCGGGAGAGGATCACAATGGACATCCCGTTCGCTGATGAGAGAGAAACGTCAGGCAAATTAATTGGTGTACTCAATGATCACTATAGACTCACAAAGCTCTGGAGTTACTCTCCACCATTATCCCCATCTACACTTTACACACGCTGCGAAAAGTCAGTTCGGTTCAATTTAGTTTGATGTTACGTGTGCCGACGTACAGTGAAATGATTTTGTTGCGTGCTATCCAGTCAACGGAAAGACTGGGTACTTTTTCTGGATGATCAGCTATGATCATATTGACTGGCCGCGCTAGATCGAAGGACCGAATGGCCTACACCTGCATCTATTTTCTATGTTCTTATGTTTCTATATCCCATGGCAGCGTCTTCCAACCACATTGCAATTCAGCTTAATTTTGTTTTAGAGGTACAACGTAGAAACAGGACCTTCGGCCCATCGGGTGTCCGCGACCACTAACACTATCATATAACCATATAACCAAATAACAATTACAGCACGGAAACAGGCCCTTTCGGCCCTACCAGTCCACGCCGACCACTTTCTCTGACCAAGTCTCACCTACCTGCTCTCAGACCATAACCCTCCAATCCCCTCCCATCCAGATACCTATCCAATTTACTCTTAAATAATAAAATTGAGCCTGCCTCCACCACTTCCACCGGAATCTCATTCCATACAGCCACCACCCTCTGAGAAAAGAAGTTACCCCTCATGTTACCCCTAAACTTTTGTCCCTTAATTCTGAAGTTATGTCCCTTTGTTTGGAATCTTCCCCACTCTCAAAGGGAAAAGCCTACCCACGTCAACTCTGTCCGTCCCTCTTAAAATTTAAAAAATCCTCTATCAAGTCCCCCCTCAACCTTCTACGCTCCAAAGAATAAAGACCCAACCTGTTCAACCTCTCTCCGTAGCTCAAGTGCTGAAACCCAGGCAACATTCTAGTAAATCTCCTCTGTACGCTCTCCATTTGGTCGACATCCTTCCTATAATTTGGCGACCAGAACTGCACGCCATACTCCAGATTCGGCCTCACCAATGCCCTGTACAATTTTAACATTACATCCCAACTTCTATATTCGATGCTCTGATTTATAAAGGCAAGCATACCAAACGCCTTCTTCACCACCCTATCCACATGAGATTCCACCTTCAGGGAACAATGCACAGTTATTCCCAGATCCCTCTGTTCCACTGCATTCCTCAATTCCCTGCCATTTACCCTGTACGTCCTATTTTGATTTGTCCTACCAAAATGCAGCACCTCACACTTATCAGCATTAAACTCCATCTGGCATCTTTCAGCCCACCCTTCCAAAAGACCCAAGTCTCTCTGTAGACTTTGAAAATCGATTTCATTACTAACTACACCACCTATCTTAGTATCATCTGCATACTTACTAATCCAATTTGCGACACCATCATCCAGATCATTAATGTAAATGACAAACAACAGTGGACCCAACACAGATCCTTGGGGTACTCCACTAGACACTGGCCTCCAACCTGACATACAGTTGTCAACCATTACCCTCTGGTATCTCCCATTCAGCCATTGTTGAATCCATCTTGCAACCTCACTAGTAATACCCAAAGATTTAACCTTCTTAATCAACCTTCCATGTGGAACCTTGTCAAATGCCTTACTGAAGTCCATATAGACAACATCCACAGCCTTGCCCTTATCAATTTCCCTGGTAACCTCTTCAAAAAATTGAAGAGCATTAGTCAAACGTGACCTTCCAGGCACAGATCCATGTTGACTCTTTCTAATCAGGCCTTGTTTATCCATGTGATTACATATATTGTCCCTAAGTATCTTTTCCATTAATTTTCCCACCACAGACGTCAAACTAACAGGTCTATAATTGCTAGGTTTACTTTTAGAACCTTTTTTAAACAAAGGCACAACATGCGCAATGCGCCAATCTTCCGGTACCATCCCCGTTTCTAATGACGTTTGAAATATTTCCGTCATAGCCCCTGCTATTTCTGCACCAACTTCCCTCAATGTCCTAGGGAATATCCTATCCGGACCTGGAGACTTATCCACTTTTATATTTTTCAAAAGTGTCCGTACCTCCTCTTCTTTGACCTCATATTTTCCATCACTACTCTACTTGTTTCGCTTATCTCACATAATTCAATACCCTTATCCTCGGTGAATACCGAAGAATAGAAATTGTTTAATATCTCCCCCATTTCTTCCGACTCGGCACATAGCTGTCCACTCTGACTCTCTAATGGACCAATTTTTCCGCTCGTTATCCTTTTGCTATTGACATATCTGTAGAACCCTTTGGGGTTTACTTTTACATTACTTGTCAAAGCAACCTCATATCTTTTTTTCGCTTTTCTAATTTCCTTCTTAAGATTCCTTTTACATTCTTTATATTCCTCAAGAACCTCATTTACTCCATGCCGCTTATATTTATTGTATATCTCCCTCTTTTTCCGAACCATGTGTCCAATTTCCCTGGAAAACCACGGCTCTTTCAATTTATTATTCTTTCCTTTCCTTTCCACCGAACAGGGACATAAAGACTGTACTCTCAAAATTTCACCTTTAAATATCCTCCATTTCTCTATTATATCCTTTTCATAAAACAAAATGTCCCATTTCACTCCTTTTAAATCATTTCTCATCTCCTCAAAATTAGCCTTTCTCCAATCCAAAATCTCAACCCTTGGTCCAGATTTGACCTTCTCCATAATTATATTGAAACTAATGGCATTGTGATCACTAGACCCAAAGTGCTCCTCAACACATACCTCCGTCACCCGACCCGTCTTATTTCCTAACAGGAGGTCCAACACTACCCCTTCTCTGGTAGGTACCTCTACGTATTGCTGCAAAAAACTATCCTGCACACATTTTACAAACTCCAAACCATCCAGCCCTTTAACAGAATGTGATTCCCAGTCTATGTACGGAAAATTGAAATCACCCACAATCACTACTGCGTGCTTACTATTAATATCTGCTATCTCCTTACATATTTGCTCTTCCAATTCTCGTTCCCTATTTGGCGATCTATAATACACCCCTATAAGTGTTGCTAAGCCTTTCTCATTTCCGAGTTCCACCCAAACAGCCTCCCTAATCGAGCCTTCTAGTCTATCCTGCCAAAGCACTGCTGTGATATCTTCCCTGACAAGCAATGCAACACCCCCACCTCCTGCCCCTCCGATTCTATCACATCTGAAACAATGAAATCCTGGAATATTTAATTGCAAATCGCAACCCTCCTGCAACCATGATTCACTGATCGCCACAACATCATACTTCCAGATGTCAATCCAGGCTCTAAGCTCATCCATTTTTCTTACAATCCTCCTAGCATTAAAATATACACATTTAAGGGACCCATCATTTCTTATTCTCAGTTTATTTCTTTTCACTTCTTTCTCTCCTACATATTGGAGAGAGAAGTGTTTCCCTTTTCTGCCTCCTGCCTCACACACTGCCTATTAGCTATCTGTGTTTGAGTCCCTCCCCCCAACCGTACTACTTTAAAGTCTCCGTAATTACCTTAGCAAATCTCCCCGCCAGGATATTGGTTCCCCTCAGGTTCAGATGCAACCCGTCCTTTTTGTACAGGTCATACTTCCCCCAGAAGAGGTCCCAATGATCCAGAAACTTGAATCCCTGCTCCCTGCACCTGTCCCTCAGCCACGTATTTATCCTCCACCTCACTCCATTCCTATTCTCACTATCACGTGGCACAGGCAGTAAGCCTGAGATTATCACTTTGGAAGTCCTTTTTTTTACTCTCTTCCTAGCCCCCTAATTTCTCCTCTCAGGACCTCTTCCCTTATCCTACCTATATTGTTGGTACCTATATGTACCACGACCTCTGGCTCCTCTCCCTCCCTTTTCAGGATATCTTGGACACGTTCAGATATATCCCGGACACTGGCACCAGGGAGGCAAACTAACATCCGGGTTTCCCGACTGCGTCCACAGAATCGCCTATCTGACCCCCTCACTATAGAGTCCCCTATCACTATCGCTCTCTTCTTCCTTTCCCTACCTTTCTGAGCAACAGAGCCGGACTCCGTGCCAGAGACCCGGGCGCCGTCGTTGCCCCCAGGTAGGCTGTACTCCCCAACAGTACCGAAACAGGAGTGTTTATTGCCAAGGGGTACATCCACTGGGGTACTCTCTAGTCCCTGCCTCTGCTCCTTGCCCCCCTAACCGTGACCCACTTGTCTATCTCCCGTGGTCTTGGAGTGACCACCTCTCTATAACTCCTCTCTATAACCTCCTCACTCTCCCTGACCAGACGGAGGTCATCAATCTGCCGCTCCAGGTTCCTAATACGGTCCCTTAAGAGCCTTATCTCGTTGCACCTGGCGCAGATGTGGATGTCTAGAAGACTATCAGACTCTCAGATTCCCCACATCCGATACCCAGAACAATAAACTGTCCAGGCACTCATACTCCCCCTTATCTGGGAACGTTGCAGAGTGGTCTGCTCCAACCGCTCCAACCGCTCCTGGGCCTCTGTAAGAACAAAGTTCCGTGCTCGGTTTCCAAAAACTACTGCCCTGACGCTACTCCAGCCGCTCCAACCGCTCCTGGGCCTCTGTGAAAACAAAGCCCCGTGCTCGGTTTCCAAACCTACCGCCCGGCCGCTGCTCCAACCGCTCCAACCGCCCACCCAAAAGAACTGAGTGATCTCCTGGGAGAGGCGAAAAACCAGATAAAAACCCAGGGCAATTTGGGAAAAAAAATCCAGGAAATTCCTCTCCGACCCCAAGCTAGGCGATCGAAACTTGTCCAGGAGATCACACAGGTCTTACTCCTTACTATCTCCACACAATACTTCCCAAGCAACACAGCTGCAATCAATGATTAGTGACTGCACATCGCAGATGCTGCCTGATCCGCTGAATTAATCCCGATCATTCTATCACTCTTTAGAAATATTTCAGTTGAAATATCCTACACGCGTATGACAATTTACAATTTACACAAACCAATTAACCTACAAACCTACGCGCCTCTGGAGTTAGGGAGGGAACCGGAGCACCCGGAGAAAACCCACGCAATTCGCGGGGAGAACGAACAAACTCCGTACAGACAGAGCCCATGGTCAGGATCGAACCCGGGACTCCGGCGCTGTGAGGCGGCAGCTCTATCGCGCCACCCAATTGTGCCTTTGTCGGTCCATATTACAAATACACGCTTGACTAATATAACAAATAGAATGAAATTGGCAAATATTTGATGATTGAGAGAGAGAGAGAATCAGGAACCAAGAGCGGTTTAATTGTCATATCGGCCTGATAGAGCAATAAGATTCTTGCTTGCAGCAGCCCGACAGATTATGTAAACATAGAAACATAGAAAATAGGTGCAGGAGGGGGCCATTCGGACCTTCGAGTCAGCACCGCCATTCAATATGATCATGGCTGATCATCCAAACTCTGTACCCTGTTCCTGCTTTCTCACCACGTCCCTTGATTCCGTTAAGAGCTAACCCTAAACATAGTAGGCTGCAAACAAGAGAATAAACGGGAGAAAAATAAAGATCAGAGCGTGCACAGATACACATACTCACAAATATTAAGGAATACACAGTAAACTGATGACAATTTACCCTTTTATTTATAACGAATGATCTCTTTGCTGTCCACTTTGCTGCTGTAACACTGCAAATTTCCCCGGTGTGGGACGAATAAAGGAATATATTATTATTATTATTATTAATACGAAACACACACACACACACACACACACACACACACACACACACACACACACACACACACACACACACACACACACACACACACACACACACACACACACACACACACACATATATATACACATATACACACACACATACATAATAATAATAATAATAATGCATTACATTTATATAGCGCTTTTCATATACTCAAAGACGCTTTACAGAGATTTAGAGAACATAGGGAAATTAATAAATAGATAAATAAGTAAATAAGTAAACGAACAGAGAAAGGAGACAGAAGGTGAGGTGACCTTCAGTGGTTGAAGGCAGTACTGAACAGGTGAGACTTCAGCGATGTTTTGAATGTGGTGAGTGTGGAGGAGTCTCTAACGGTTTGGGGTAGTGAGTTCCATAGGGTGGGAGCAGCGATAGAGAAAGCCCTGTCCCCCCAGGATCTGAGTTTTGTCCGGATGTGGGGGGATAGGAGATTGGCAGCAGCAGAGCGGAGGGTGCAGGTGGGAGTGTGCCTGTGGAGGAGGTCGGTCAGGTAGGATGGGGCCAGGTTATAGACGGATTTGTAGGTTATGAGGAGGATTTTGTACTGGATTCTCTGGGGGATGGGGAGCCAGTGGAGTTTGTAAAGGACGGGGGTGATATGGTCACGGATCGGGGTGTGCGTGAGTAGACGAGCAGCGGAGTTATATATATATACTAGACAAAGTGGGCCCGTTGGGCCCATTCCCCACTCCACCATTCTCTCGTCCCCCATCCCCACTCTTACTCTCCCCACACTCTCCCCTTTGGCCCGTCCATTGTATCCGGGAGGGGGTGAGGGAGTGAAGGGGGGAGGGAGGGAGAGGGAGGTTTGGGGGAGGGAGGTGTGGAGTGATCGAGGGGGAGGGAGTGGTGGAGGGAGGGATGTGTTGAGGATGGAGGGTGGAGGGAGGGGGGGATGGTGATGAGAGATGGGGTGGTATTTGTGGAGGGAGGGAGGGTGGGTGTGGAGAGAGGGGTGAGGGAGGGATGGGGGAGAGGGGAGAGATATTGACCTCCCCTTTTCCCAGTACCCCTCTTTCCCCCACCACCAATTCCCCTCCGCACTACCCCTGTTGTCCCATTCCCCATTCTCAGACCCCCCCCCCCCCCAGACACACTCTTAGCATCAGTTAAAGGCCCGGGGGGGGGGGGGTGCGGGTGATCGGATCAGTGAAAAGTCCGGTGGGGGGGGGGCTTCGGGAGATCTCATCATTCAAAGGCCCGGGGGGGGGGGGGGTGATAGCGTGGAGATGTTCTCCCGGGTGTGGGAGAGAGGAGAGAAGCAAGGGGAGAGAGGAGAGGTGAGCCGGTGATCGCGGGCTGGCGCCGCTAACGGCGTCCATTGTTTTGGTGCGAGTGAGGAGATGCCGCGCATGCGTGCTGAGTACAGAGTGAGGAGATTCCGCGCATGCGTACTGAGCACTGCCGCACCGCAGCGCCCCCCTTCTGTCAAAACTTCGATAAATGAGGGGGGGCAGCACTTTTAAACCTCTGTAACTTAAAAAATATGCGCCCGAATTAAATAGAAATATCATTTTCCAGCAGCGAACCGCATGCTGATTAAGGCGGTACAAAAATCGTGGCGCTACGGTTCACCGTTTTGCCGGAATTGCCGTATTCAGCCGACATCAGTGGAATATATATATATACATACAAGATCTGAGTTTTAATAGTATATAGAAGATATATATATATATACACACACAGACACATATATATATACACACACACACAAGCACACACTAGCACACACACACATATACACACACACACGCACATACACACACGTATATATATATATAGACATAGATATATATATAGAGTATAAGAAAATAACTGCAGATGCTGGTACATTGATTTATTCACAGAATGCTGGAGTAACTCAGCAGGTCAGGCAGCATCTCGGGAGAGAAGGAATGGGTGGCGTTTCGGGTCGAGACCCTTCTTCAGATATAGATATAGATATAGATATATAGATAGAAATATATATAGATCGTATTACTATATATATATACATAGACACATACGTCCACACAAAAAGCGAACGATAATAGTGCAATAATAACAATAAAAGCCTATTATAGTTCAGAGCTTATTTGAGGTTGTAGTGTTTAATAGCCTGATGGCTGTAGGGAAGAAGCTGTTCCTGAACCTGGACGTTACAGTTATCAAACCCATGTACCTTCTTCCCGAAGGCAGGGGTGAACTGAGTGCGTGGCCAAGGGTGGCGTGGGTCTCTGATGATGCTGGCTACCTTTCTGAGGCAGCGATTCCTGTAAATCCCTTCGATCGCGCGGAGGTTCGAGCCGGTGACGGGCCGGGAACTGGGCAGCGATACTTAACATTGTGTGTAAAAAATAAATCTCATCTGATGAATTGACAACGTACGAGGGAGAGAAACTACGCGACATCGGCCCGGACACATGCACACGCCACGCAAGTGTAATTGCAATTGAGTACGCTTCTTGTAATTCAGACACACAGCAAGGCAACTGGATACTTCGGCACAACGAATCCAAGCTGACCGTCGATCACCCGGTCATACAAGTTCTAGGTTGTCCCATTTTCGCGTTACAAAGCACCAATTCACCTTCACACTGGGATTGGACACGTTAGAGGCCGGAAACATGTTCCCAATGTTGGGGAAGTCCAGAACCAGGCGCCACAATTTTAAGAATAAGGGGTAGGCCATTCAGAACGGAGATGAGGAAAAACTTTTTCACCCAGAGAGTTGTAAATCTATGGAACTCACTGCCTCAGAAGGCAGCGGAGACCAATTCTCTGAATGTTTTCAAGAGAGAGTTAGATTGAGCTCTCAATGATAGAGGAGTCAGAGGGTATGGGGAGAAGGCAGGAACGGAGTACTGATTGTGGATGATCACAGTGAATGGCGGTGCTGGCTCTAAGGGCCGAATGGCCTCCTCCTGCACCTATTGACTATTGTCTTTTGAAACACATGCAGTCACGGGTAGAAGGTGCGAACTCCGCACTCGCACAGTCTCTCTCTCTCTCTCTCTCTCTCTCTCTCTCTCTCTCTCTCTCTCTCTCTCTCCCTCTCTATCTCTCTCTCTCTCTCTCTCTGTCGCTCTCTCACACCCACACACACACACACACACACACACACACACACATGCGCACGCACGCACGCACACACATCCACACACACGCGCACGCACGCACGCACACACACACACACACAAACACACACACACACACTCACTCGCACATAATCCCCCACACACACACTCTCTCACACACACACACTCTCACACACACACACACGCACACACACACACACACACACACACACACACACACACAGCACCCGTGGACTGTATCGAACGCGGCTCGCTGCGAGGAGGCAACTCCTACGCCGCCCTCGACCGCCCCCCCCCATGAATAATGAATAAACGACTTACCCGGAACGCCGAAAACGCCAATGAGAATATAGCAGATGGAATAGACCGGGCTGTTCACGGGTTCGTGCATGGCTGCCGCAGAGCGTGTGTGTACATGTGTGTGTGTGTGTGGCGCGGCCGAGTGGCGGCGTCTAATACACTGAGGCGGCGTCACCTGTACCTGTGGACAAGGTGTGTCCCAGACTGAGCCGTCCCTCGGTACCGATGGCTGCTAATTGCTCGCGTGTCCCATGAACAAGTTGCATAATCCGTGCACGAACGTCACATATGTGCATGTCGTTAAAGCACGATTACCACACATTGTACAGCTACTGGATCGAGGCAATAATGCTTAAGGTAGGATGTTGTTGTTGTTCGTCCTTCGGATTCGAAGATGACCATGACTTCACTTTCAGTTGGACGATTGGTGACTTTGACAATAGACAATAGACAACAGGTGCAGGAGGAGGCAATTCGGCCCTCTGAGCTAGCACCACCATTCAAGATTCAAGATTCAAGATTCTAGATTCAAGATAGCTTTATTTGTCATCCAATATTGGACGAAATTCAGTCACCCATAGTCCAACAATAAATGAATTAAATAGGCATTAAAATTACACAACCCCAAGAAACATCCATCAAAGAAACATCCATCACAGTGAGTCTTCTCCAGTCCTCTCCTCACTGTGATGGAAGGCCACAATGTCTTTCCCTTCTCCTGCCGTCTTCTCCCGCGGCCAGGTTGTTGTGGTTGTGATCAATGTGATCATGGCTGATCATTCTAAATCAGTACCCAGTTCCTGCCTTCTCCCCATACCCCCTGACTCCGCTATCCTTAAGAGCACTATCGAGCTCACTCTTGAATGCATTCAGAGAATTGGCCTCCAATGCCTTCTGGGGCAGAGAATACCATAGATTCACAACTCTCTGACTGAAAAAGTTTTTCCTCATCTCCCCATCTCCGTTCTAAATGGCCTATGCCTTATTCGTAAACTGTGGCCCCTGGTTATGGACTCCCCCAACATTGGGAACATGATTCCTGCCTCTAACGTGTCCAACCCCTTAATAATCTTATATATTTCGATAAGATCCCCTCTCGTCCTTCAAAACTCCAGTGTATACAAACCTCGTCGCTCCAGTCTTTCAACATACGACAGTCCCGCCATTCCGGGAATTAACCTAGTAAACTTACGCTGCACGCGCTCAATAGCAAGAATATCCTTTCGAACATTTGGAAACTGTAGATGGTTTATATGCAACCAATAACATAGTTACCTCAGTACCATTAACCCCGCCTAGTTAACATCAATCATAACGCCTTCCCTTCCTGGGTACAGTTCAGTAGAGGAACGTAGCCAGTGCTTGAAGATGTATGTAATACGCTGTGCTATCATTAAAAGATGTTGTACGCTTTAAGAGTTTGTGAAGTATTAATTTACATGGTGTCGGAAGTGGAAGACACTTGCGTCTCCTGTCTGTCGGGTTTTATTTCTTTTTTTTGATTTGTGCCTTTTTGTGCTTAATCTCTCTGACCATGGCGTCCTCTTGCAGAAAGCCCGCGCAGCTTGTCTTTGATGCTGACATTTCTGAGCGCTGGGACACGTTTGAGTTTGATTTCACCCACTTTGTCAACGTCGCACATCGCGCTGATCCTGACTCCCTTAAAGCCTCCCTCCTACTCAACCTTGTCGGACCTGATGCCATGAAGAGAGCCAGAACTTTCACCTATGCTCCAGCGGTCCTGGGCGACGACGACGTGGAGATTACCCCTGCAGAATCTGCCAGTGACCCCGCTTGCCTGCTACGTAAGTTCAGGGAGATTTGTGACCTGCCCTCGAACCGCATTCTGCAGAGGGCACGGTTCTTTACAAGAAAACAGTTGCCGGATGAACCTGTTGAATGTTTTATTGCTGATTTGCGTTATCTCGCCCAGCGGTGCCGTTTTGGTGACATGACGGAGCAGCTCACTAGAGACATTTTAGTAACTGGCATGCGTGACCAGCAGCTACGATGTGAGCTTCTAAGGGATCCGGATCTAACGTTGGAAAAAGCTATGCATGCCTGCAGATTGTCTGAGGTCGTTGTATTGCCAGATGACCACCGAGACTCGGCCAATAAGTCTATCAACCTGGCTGGGTGTAGGAGACCCCAGCCTCGGATGGTAAACAATGCTTTTCTGCCGCGTGCCAACCCAGGTCCTGGTGAAGTGCCCCAAAAAAGGTGCCCAAACTGTAACTACATGCACCATAGACTGTCTACCTGCCCTGCTTATGGCAAATTTTGTAACTTTTGTAAAAAGTTAAACCACTTCTCTGCGGCCTGTCGCTCGATCCGTTCCCGTGGGAGACAGGCACAGATTTCCAGACCCAGTCTAAACATGCTGAGGCAATCTGATGGCTGTTACGATTTACAGCCCAGCCTGGTCGACTCCTACGAGGCAGATCCAATTAATCCTCCTGAGAATTCGAATGTGTTTACCCTCCTACACACAACCGCCCAACGCTCTGATCCCTCTGTAGCTCTGACTGTCAATGGTGTGTCCTTCCTTGCAAAGCTGGATACAGGTGCGAAGGTCAACGTATTGTCAATAAATCTTTTCAATAAGATAAGGAATAATGAGCCCCTGGTTGTTGACAACGCTACGTTGCATGCCTATGGTGGAGAAATTCTAAGGCCTGTGGGGAGGGCTGCTTTAACTTGTGTGCTGCAAAAGGCAACGAGAAACCTCGTTTTCTATGTTTTGAACTCTGACTGTGTAACCCTGCTGGGCAACCGTGCGTGCCAAGATCTTGGCCTGGTGTCCTTCGACCGCACGGTCCACAAAGTGCAACTGTCGTTCAACCCTGTTGTGGAATACCAGGACCTGTTCAACGATGACCTGGGAAAGTTACCACTCACATATCGTATTTCCGTTGACCCAAACGTACAACCTGTAGCCCGCGCAGCTCACAGGGTGTCTCACGCCATGAAAGACAGGGTCGAGGCGATGCTGAATAACATGGTCGATAAGGGGGTGCTAGAAGCGGTTAGCGATCCCACCGTTTGGGTCTCCACTATGGTTGCCACGATAAAGAAAGACAAGAATGAAATACGTGTGTGTATCAATCCGAAGGACTTGAACCTTGCAATCAGGCGACCACACCACCCCATGCGGTCTGTTGAGGACGTGGCGGCTCAGGTCGGGCAGGCCACCATCTTTTCGGTCCTAGACGCTAAGAACTCGTTTTGGCAGATCCCGTTGGACAAAGAGTCTTCTGACCTAACGACCTTCGCCACACCGTTTGGCAGATTCAAGTTCCTGCGAATGCCATTCGGCATTAATTCTGCTAGCGAGGTGTTCCAGCGAACTATGGAGCAGATATTCTCGGGCCTGCCATGTGCCATCATCGTGGATGATATCCTGGTTTATGGGAAAGACATTGCGGAGCACGACCTGAACCTCCGCAGCATCCTGGATCGGGCGCGGAAGGTCAATCTGAAGCTGAATCCCAAGAAATGCCGGTTCCGCGTCCCAGAAGTCACGTATGTGGGACACGTCTTCACCTCTAACGGACTAAAACCCGACCCCTTGAAGGCAGCTGCCATCTCCGAGATGGCAGCCCCCACCGACGTGCCAGGTCTACAACGATTCTTAGGCATGGTGAACTACCTGGGGAAGTTTATACAAAACCTCAGTGAGCTGAGTGCTCCCCTGCGGCAATTGACAAAAAAGGATATTGCCTGGGCCTGGCTCCAACATCACCAGCAGGCCTTTGACTGCCTCAAGTCGAAATTGATTGACACCCCGACGTTGCGGTACTTCGATGTAAGTCGCCCCATCACCGTCACCTGTGACGCTTCCAAGTTCAGAGATTTCCTGTTCGGCAGCAGATTTACGGTCGAAACCGACCACCAGCCACTGGTGACCATCCTAAACAAGCCAATTCACGCTGCCCCCGCCAGGCTGCAGCGTATGATGCTACAGCTCCAGCGTTTCGAATTCGACATCATCTACAAGAAGGGCACCGAGATGCACATTGCGGACACCCTATCGCGCGCCCCGCGGACCTCCTGTGATCGCCACCCCTACGAAACAGAGGACTTGCTTGTACTGGGCGTTAATTTCATTCCCACCAAGCAGCTACAGGTGTTGGCCGAGCACACCGCTGCCGATCCAGTTTTGCAGCGGCTTGCCACTGTGATTAAAGCAGGGTGGCCAACAAAGCGCTCCGCTGCGCCATCTGAAACACAGCCTTTCTTCCTGGTCCGCGACGAATTGGTGCTCCAGAATGGCGTCATCGTCAAGGGACATAAAGTTGTGGTCCCGTCCTCCCTGTTTGACTCTTACTATTGCGCAGCCCATAGCGGACACCCTGGGGTCGATGCAACACTCGCTCACGCTCAGTGCCAATTCTACTGGCCCGGAATGGCCAAATATATCCGAGACCGAGTTTCTGCCTGCTCCACGTGCAACAGTCTTGCTCCACACCAGCAGCGACAGCCCCTGCTGCAACAGCCTGCCCCTGCCTTGGCCTGGTCCTCGTTGGCTGCTGACATTTTCGAGTGGCGTGGTAACCACTACCTTGTCCTGGTCGACTCATACTCAAACTGGTTCGAGGTGGATTTACTGACATCCCTCACGTCGGAGATGGTGATCCGAAAGCTGCGGAAACACTTCTCCACTTTTGGGTCCCCTGTCAGGCTGCAGACTGACAACGGCAGGCAGTTTACCAGCCGAGACTTCAAAAGTTTTGCGGACAAGTGGAATTTTGTGCATTTCACCAGCAGCCCTGAGTACCCACAGAGCAACGGACTTGCAGAACGGGCCGTCCGCAGCGCCAAGCATCTGATGGAACAGGCGAGACTTTCCAACACTGATTTGTACTTGGATCTCCTAAACCTCAGGAATGTTTCCAGGGATCCGGCCATGGGTTCACCTGCTCAGCGTCTGATGTCAAGGAATACCAGATCTACTATCCCGATTGCCCAGCGCCAGCTGCAACCTCGGGTGCTGGAGCCTGCCTCCGTGCAGAGGCGTATTCAAGAGAAGCATGACAGCCAGCGGCGTTCCCACGATCGGTCGTGCAGACCACTCGATCCTCTTTTGCCTGGACAGGTTGTTCGGTTGCAGACCGCCGGCGGTCACTCCCGTCTGGCCACCGTGGTTGGGGTGGCCGACTCACCTCGTTCGTACCTGGTGGACCATGAGGGCACCATCTACCGAAGAAGCCGACAACACCTGCTTGCGGTTAATGAGCCAAAGCCGCAGCCCCCGGGACCCTATGCCCCGCCGCTCTCATACCAGCAGCCGGCTGCCGTCCCGGCCAGCGTTCCTTGTATGCCTCGGTCCCCATATCGCGCGCCCGGTTCCCCTCTGCGCGGGTCCCCTGTTGCCGGTTCCCACTCTCCCGGTTCTACCACCGCCCCTCCCTTCCCTGGTTCCCCTGCTGCCTCGTGTCCTCCGGTTTCTTCTGCTCTTTCGGGGGGAGGGGGAGACATTCGTACGCGCTCGGGCCGGATTAGTAAGCCACCTGTGCGCTATGGCGATTTTGCTTAATTCTGTTATTAATTCTGTTGTTGTGACAACAGTCTGTTTAATTTTCTAGGGGGAAGGATGTAGATGGTTTATATGCAACCAATAACATAGTTACCTCAGTACCATTAACCCCGCCTAGTTAACATCAATCATAACGCCTTCCCTTCCTGGGTACAGTTCAGTAGAGGAACGTAGCCAGTGCTTGAAGATGTATGTAATACGCTGTGCTATCATTAAAAGATGTTGTACGCTTTAAGAGTTTGTGAAGTATTAATTTACAGAAACCAAAACTGCACACAGTACTCCAGGTGCGGTCTCACTAGGGCCCTGTACAACTGCAGAAGGACCTCTTTGCTCCTATATTCAACTCCTTTTGTTATGAAGGCCAACATTCCATTGGCTTTCTTCACTGCCTGCTGTACATGCATGCTTCCTTTCAGTGACTGATGCACTAGGACACCCAGATCTCGGGTCCCCTGAAGACAGAAGCAGGGGAATTTATTATGGGGAACAAGGAAATGGCAGACGAGTTGAACCGGTACTTTGGATCTGTCTTAACTAAGGAGGATACAAACAATCTCCCAGATGTTCTAGTGGCCAGAGATCCTAGGGTGACATAGGAACTGGAGGAAATCCACATTAGGCAGGAAACAGTTTTGGGTAGACTGATGGGAGTCAAGGCTTATAAATCCCCAGGGCCTGATGGTCTGCATCCCAGGGTGCTTAAGGAGGTGGCGCTAGAAATTGTGGACGTATTAGTGATTATTTTCCAATGTTCTATAGATTCCGGGTCAGTTCCTGTGGATTAGAGTGTAGCTAATGTTATCCCACATTTTTAAAAAGGAGGGAGAGAGAAAATGGGAAATTATAGACCAGTTAGTCTGACATCAGTGGTGGGGAAGATGCTGGAGTCAAGTATAAAAGACGAAATTGCGGAGCATTTGGATAGCAGTAACATGATCGTTCCGAGTCAGCATGGATTTACGAAGGGGAAATCGTGCTTGACTAATCTATTGGAATTTTTTGAGGATGTAACTAGGAAAATTGACAGGGGAGAGCCGGTGGATGAGAAAGCCTTCGACAAGGTGCCACATAGGAGATTGGTGGGCAAAATTATAGCACATGGTATTGGAGGTAGGTTACTGACATGTATAGAATGTTGGCTGACAGACAGAAAGCAAAGAGTGGGGATAAATGGGTCCCTTTCAGAATGGCAGGCAGTGACTATTGGGGTACCGCAAGGCTCGGTGTTGGGACCGCAGCTATTTACAATATACATCAATGACTTGGATGAAGGGATTAAAATTACCATTAGCAAATTTGCAGATGATACAAAGCTGGGTGGCAGTGTGAACTGTGAGGAAGATGCTATGAGGTTGCAGGGTGACTTGGACAGGTTGTGTGAGTGGGCGGATGCTTGGCAGATGCAGTTTAATGTGGATAAGTATGAGGTTATCCAATTTGGTGGTAAGAATAGGAAGGCAGATTATTATCTGAATGGTGTCAAGTTAGCAAAAGGGGACGAGCAACGTGATCTGGGTGTCCTGGTGCACCAGTCACTGAAAGGAAGCATGCAGGTACAGCAGGCAGTGAAGAAAGCCAATGGAACGTTGGCCATCATAACAAGAGGAGTTGAGTGTAGGCGCAAAGAGGTCCTTCTGCAGTTGTCCAGGGCCCTAATCAGACCGCGCCTGGTGTACTGTGTGCAGTTTTGGTCTCCACATTTGAGGAAGGATATTCTTGCTATTGAGGGAGTGCAGCGTAGGTTCACAAGATTGACCCCCGGAAGGGCGGGACTGTCATATGTGAAAGACTGGAGCGACTGGGCTTGTATACACTGGAATTTAGAAGGATGAGAGGATATCTTATCGAAACGCGTAAGATTTGTTAAGGGGTTGGACACGTTAGAGGCAGGAAACATGTTCCCAATGTTGGGGGAGTCGAGAACCATGGACCACAGTTTAAGAATAAAGGGTAGTCCATTTAGAACGGAGATGAGGAAAATCTTTTTCAGTCAGAGAGTTGTGAATCTGTGAAATTCTCTGCCTCAGAGGGCAGTGGTGGCGAATTCTCTGAATACAATCAAGAGAGCTGGATAAAGCTCTTGAGGATAGCGAAGTCAGGGGGTATGGGGAGAAGGCAGGAACGGGGTACTGATTGAGAATGATCAGCCATGATCACATTGAATGGCGGTGCTGGCTCGAAGGGCCGAATGACCTCCTCATGCACCTATTGTCTATTGTCTATTGCATGAAAGAGGGACGGGATGCTGACTACACGGGTGTAGTAAACAACTTTGTTGTGTTGTGTGGGCTGAATCACCTGCAGCTCAACAGCGACAAGACTACTGAGTTTGTGGTGGACGTTAGGAAGAGAGGAACATACATGTCCCCCGTCTCCATCAATGGTGTGGGTGTGTAGATTACCAGAGAGTACAAATACCTTGGAGTTTACATGGACAGTAAACTGGACTGGTCCAGGAACGCCGAGGCTATGTACAAGAAGGGACAGAGCTGCCTGTACTTTTTGAGAAGTCATCGCTCCTTCAACGCCATCGCCATCGTCTTCGCTGCAGTGTGCCGGGGCAGCAGGACGAAGGCCGCGGAAGCCAACAAGATCAACAAACTCATCGGGAAGGCTGGCTCCATCCTGTTGGTGGAGTTGGATTCGCTGGAGGAGGCCTTGGAGGGGAGGATGCTCCTCAAACTGCGGAGCGTCCTAGACAATACAGCTCACCCCCTTCACCACACACTGGCCAACCTGAGGAGCACCTTCATCAACAGACTGGTTCCACCAAGATGCAGCACAGAACGCCATAGGAGATCCTTCTTCCCTGTGGCTATCAAACTGTACAACTCATCCCCCATCTGTCGTGGGGTAGACTGACTTCAGCCACCACCCCCCCCCCGTCACCCTCTCCAATCTTTGCACATACTCAATCCTTTCCACTCTCACGTAACTTTAATTTAATATTTCATGTATCTTGCGTTTTGTTTTTAGATTTAGAGATACAGCGCGGAAACAGGCCCTTCGGCCCACCGGGTCCGTCCCTCCCAGCGATCCCCGCACACTAACACTATCCTACACACACTAGGGACAATTAAAAAAAAAATTACATTTGCCCAGCCAATTAACCTACATACCTGTACGTCTTTGGAGTGTGGGAGGAAATATGTCGGAGAAAACCCACGCAGGTCACGGGGAGAACGTACAAACTCCGTACAGACAGCACCGGGAATCAGGATCGAACCTAAGTCTCCGGCGCTGCATTCGCTATAAGTCAGCAAATCTACCGCTGCGCCACCGTGCCGCCATAACCGTTTTATAACTGTTGGCAGACCAATTTCCAGTACTGGGATAAAGTTCTATTCCATCGGATGGCATCATGTCATGTTTAAAGTTGGTTTTTAATAATGTTGATGTGATTTGATTAATTCAGCGGCTCTCCAGAAAGGATACATCACGAGATATTTCATCTCCTCCCTGAACTTGGACTGCACCGCCGCATAAATGAGCGTGTTGTTGGAACAACTGAGTAGGAGAAGCAGGTAACCAGTCTCACGAAAGTAAAATATGGGGTCGGATGTCGAATAAAAGTAAATCCCGGTCGACCGAGCAAAAATGAAATGGGCGACGAACGTCAACCACAAGATTATTAAATTGGCGGAGATAGCCAACAGTAACACGACCGATTGCTTCCTGTTTTGTATCTCGGGGTCACGGTGGTCTCCCGAACTCTTTTGGCCCCGGAGTCCTCTCCTGATCCGACTGGACAGTAGGATGTACCTTACAGTCAGTGCGTTGAACATTAGGACCAAACCCAATGGAAGGAAGAGAGATCCAACGAGATTGGAGTGCGCAAACGCTATCCATGGTCCCGATGTGTAGAAGTTAGAAATGAACATGCAGTACCAAGGTACGTTGTCCGTAAAATATAAAGGTTTAAGCGCAAAATACCAAGGGATGTTCCTTAAGAGGCACACCGCGCACACCAGACCTATCACCAGCGCCGCCCGGTCCCTGGTACAGTACTTGTTCCGAACGTTCGGACAACAAATGGCGACGTACCGGTCAAAGGTGAAAGCGACCGTCAGCCAGACGGAACAGTCTTTGGCGACGTACAGGACGACCGTCTTGACGGCGCAGACCGGGGTGACGCTCAGGAAGCTGGCTGGGAAGTAGACGTTCAATATCCGGTTGACGATGACGTTGGACAACACGACCAGGAGGTCCGCCGCCGCCATGCTCACCAGGTAATAGGTGATACACCCCGAAAGGCCGCACCTGCCCCGGGAGATGATCACAATGGACATCCCGTTCGCTGATGAGAGAGAAACATCAGGCAAATTAATTGGTGGACCCAATGATCACTATCGACTCACAAAGCTCTGGAGTTATATCCCACCATTGTCCCCATCTA
>NC_135991.1:2697239-2706078 GCF_053455715.1 Rhinoraja longicauda
TCAGGTGCGGTCTCACTAGGGCACTGTACAACTGCAGAAGGACCTCTTTGCTCCTATATTCATCTCCTCTTGCTCCTGGGGGGGGGGGGGGGGCGTGTCCAATGCTTGGCTGAGTAGACATAACTTTTCAGCACTCCCGAAAACAAAGCCCTAAACTGCTCAAAAAAGACGAACTAAAGGAAATCAAGTACTTTAAATCAAATCAGAAAGTATACAGAAAATATACAGAACGTACGGATGCCTTCCAAGAAAGAAAAAAGAGGACTACAACGGCCACAGAAGCAAGGAAATCCAACAAAGGAATCAAGAAAAAAAATCGAAGGTGGGCCCACAGCTCTGATGGAGCAGGGGACTGGATTTGGTGACCCCTCGGCAGGCGGTGAGTCTGGGGAGGGCTTCGGTACGAAGCTGGAGTCGGCTACTCCCAGCAAGCGCACTTTGACTCGGGGCAAAATACGTTGGGGTCACTGTGAGTTACCAAAAAGGCCCACTGTTTGCCGAGAGGCTGCTGAAGTCGAGTCTGGACTTTCGGACACGAGTGATGATGAGGTAACGGGAGACCCCACTAGCAGTGGAAGTGGAAATGAGGAAGAAGAAAATCAAGAAGATACAGAGACTAATATGAAAACGATGTTTCAAGAAATTATTAACAGGCTTAAGAAAATTGAAGGAGATAACAAATTAACGAGGAGAGATAACAAGAAATTGCATAAGACTTTGAAAAAAATGGAGGAGAATTTTCAAACAGTGACAAATAAAGTGGATAATATACAAATGGAAAATGAAATGTTAAAATCTTGAGTGGAAAAAAATGAAGACAGTATTACTGCTGCAGCAATTGAAAGCAAAAAGACGGCGGAGAAGTTGGATGCCTTGGAAAACGATAGCAGGAGAAATAATGTTAAATTTTCTCAGAATTGTGGACCTTAATGAATATATATGCACCAAAATATAGATGATGAGAAGTTTGTGCAGGGTACCTTTTTAAATCTGGCGGAAGCACATGAAAATATATTGATAGGGGGAGATTTCAATTTTTGTTTAGATCCAGTAATGGATAGATCAACAAGGACAACGACAAGGACAAGAGCAGCGAAGACAGCCTTGAATTTAATGGATAATTTAAATTTAATAGATGTTTGGAGGAAAAGCCATCCCAGGGAAAGAGACTACTCCTTTTATTCCAATAGACATGATACATATTCAAGAATAGATCTATTTTTGATTTCAGCTCAATTAAGGGGAGGAATAATACAAATAGATTACTAGGCTAGATTGCTATCGGATCACTCACCATTACTAATGAAAATTACGATGCCAGATAAAGAACAGTCAGTGTATAGATGGAGACTCAACTCTTTACTATTGAAAAGGCAAGACTTTCGTGATTTTATTCGAGGACAAATTGGATTATTTTTGGAAACAAATTTAAATTCAGTTGATGATAAATTTATTGTATGGGATGCAATGAAGGCTTATTTGAGAGGCCAAATTATAAGCTACTCATCTAAGATAAAGAAAGATTATAGGAAGGAATCTGAAAGATTAGAAAAATAAATCACCGTATTAGAAAAAGACTTACAGAAAGCTTCTACAGATACGAAAAAAATACAACTTGCAAATAAAAAATTTCAATACAATACTTTACATACTTACAGAACAGAAAAACTAATATTACGAATTAACCAAAGATATTATGAATTAGGAGAAAGAGCGCACAAGGTATTGGCATGGCAACTGAAAGAAGAACAAATATGAAGAATAATAAATTCAATTAGAACAGATCAAAACATTATTACATAAACCAAGAGAAATCAACGAGGTATTTAAGCAATTCTACACTAATCTGTACCATTCTGAATCTGAAAAGAATGAAATTGAGATAAATATTTTTTTATCCAAGATACAATTACCAACAATCTCTAATGAGGAGCAGATGGGACTAAATGCCTCCTTTACTTTGAGGGAAGTGGAGGAAGTATTATATTCTTTACCAAGTAATAAATCTCCAGGGGAAGATGGTTTCCCGCCTGAGTTCTATAAAAAATTTAAAGATTTGTAGTTACCAGTATTTATGGAAGTGATACATCAAGCGGAAAAACTTCTGCATTACCAGAATCCTTCTCAATGGCAATTATAACCGTAATTCAAAAAAAAGGGAAAGACCCTTTAAATCCATCTTCTTATAGACCAATATCATTGTTGAATGCAGCTTATAAAATAGTTGCTAAGCTTTTGGCATGGAGATTGGCAGAATATTTACCGAAGCTGGTTAAAGAGGACCAAACTGGATTTGTCAAAAAAGGAAAATATCTGATAATGTAGCAAGATTTATAAGTATTTTACATTTAATAATAATAATAATAATAATAATAATAATTCATTTATTTTATATAGCGTCTTATCGCATGCTCAAAGCGCTTTACAAAAACAATTAACATAGAAACAAACAGACAAACTATCCTGACGGAAAAGCGGCGAATACACAACGCCAGCGTCCTCTCACGTCAGGGTCCGGCAGTAAACATTAAAAAGCACAAGACACACAGATATAATTTTTTACACAAACAGCCATCACAGTGATTGCTCTAGGCATACCCTCACTGTGATGGAAGGCAAAGTCTTATCTCCTCATTCTTCTCCCGTGGTGCCACGAGGTGATCGAGGCTCCCAACTTTTTGAAGCCCCCACCGGGCGATGGAAAGTCCCAGGGCCGAGCCGAGCAGGCCGATGAAAGTCCTGAGCCCCCACCGGGCGATGGAAAGTGCTGCGGGCGAGCCACGCAGGGCGATGAAGGGCCTGCGGACTGGTCGATCGTACCTCGCGCTTCGGGGCCGTCGAAGCTGCTACGGCTGGAGCTCCCAAAAGCCGGTCGTCAGCCAGGGACCTGCGAACTCCCGATGTTGCGGTCTGCAGGGCAACCTGTGTTTTTAGCACAGAAAAGAAAGGAATTGAGCGGAGCAGTTGCTTTAGATGCTGAAAAGGCGTTTGACAGGTTAGAATGGGATTTTTTATTTAAAGTATTAGAGAAGTACGGATTGGGAAATGGTTTCATTAACTGGATAAAAGTTCTTTATAAACAACCTAAAGCCAAAGTGGTGACAAATGGCCAATCTTCTCAATCATTTAAATTGGAAAGATCTAGTGGACAGGGACGTCCATTGTCACCGGCTTTATTTGTATTGGCCATTGAACCTCTGGCAGAGCTAATAAGATCAGATTTAGACATTGAAGGATTTAAAGTTAATCAGGAAAATCACAAAATTACTTTATTTGCAGATGATGTTTTAATTTTCTTTTTCTGTTCGTTTCTAATTCTAATTTCTAATTCTAATTCTAATTCTAATTCTAATTCTAGAAAAAAAATGGGATAAAATCGGGTTTTACCTGCAGTGATCGCAATCTGAACGGCTGCCTGCGTGATGTCATCAGGCGCGCGACTTTAAGGTATGGCGTTACAACGCACCCCCCCCGTGGGACACAAAAAAGAACCGGTAAAAAACCGCAGATGGAAGAGGAAGACCCTTCAGAGGCCTCGGCCTCAATTACAACGAAGGCCCAGGAAGACCCTCGGAAGAAAATGAAACCGAAAAAGTCCGAAATGGAGGATCTTAAAACTTTTCTTGCTGCAGAAATGGAAACCATTGGTGAGAAATTTAAAGGTGAATTTGACTCTTTTAGGTTGGGGTTTAAAGCAGAAATGATTTCTACCGTTCAGCACATGCTGGAAACCTGGAAGAGGTCGAGGGAGGAAGAGGTCAAAGCTCAAATGGAAGTACTGGAAGCCAGGCTTGTTTCGGTGGAAACGAAGGTTAAAACGGAGGTGGACCCCGTTCATTATGAACTTGATCAACATCGAACAGCGATAACCGAACTGGAGAAATGGGCAACGACAAGTGAGGAAACTGTAAGTCGACTCCTTACTGAAAACCAACACCTCTCAGATATGGTGACTAAATTAAATGATAAATGTACCGATTTGGAGGGGCGTCAAAGACGTAAGAATTTAAGAATTGTAGGGGTGAAAGAAGGAAGTGAGAAAGAAATGGGTACTCGGGATTTTGTGGCAGACCTTTTACAAAAAGCCTTAAAATTGGATTACAAACCTTCACTCGGTCGAGCTCATAGAGCGCAGCGAAAACGTACACAGGATGATGCCCATCCAAGACAAATTATTGTAAAGGTGCAACTGGATCATGAATTTGATGATATAATGAAGAAAATGGTTCGAGGCGGACAGCTCCTTCTTGAAGGTGCAAGATTTAGTATCTACCGAGATTATTCGGCAGAAGTCTACAAGAAAAGAGGGCAGTTCATTGAGACAAAGAGAATTTTGAAGAAGGTACCTGATTTGAGATACAGTTTGCTTTATCCCGCAAGACTAAGAGTCTCCTACAAGTCCAAGGAGCTTTTTTTTACAGACCACGAAAAAGCACTGGAATATGCTAAAGATGTCGGTAACATGATCATAGACTGAAGAATTTACATTACTCCTTAGGAGTCCCGCCAGATCTAAAAGGACCGTTAATCTTCTTTTAAGAGCTTTGAGGATATCAGGAAACCGAAATGGATGGAGGACATTGGATAAAACCGTGATCTTTTTTGTTTTCTCTGTTTACTAATCATTGTTATTATCTGGATACTCATATCTAACGATATATGTAACAACCAATACCTATTAAATATCTATATTACCACTAAAAACTATTAACAAAATTATTAACATTAACATTAATCATAAAAATTTAATACTGTATATGATTGATAACAATGATTAATAATTAACAGTCTTCGATTAACATAGAAATGTATTACACAATTATATTATATAGGAAGATATGCAAGAGGTAAATTAGCCTAAGTCAAAATAAAGTTTGACGGTTTTTCTCTTTAATTTTTAATTTAAATTTAAATTTATGATAGATTTAGCGGGAAAAAATTAATATGATATGTAGAGAATAAACGTAGTGAATTTTTGCTGCTCTAAAATTTTTCTGCAAGGATACGTGCTTAGGTATGCATACATATGGGGATGTATATATATATATATGTGGATATCGGGTGTGTGTATGTATGGGTAGGTAAATAAGTTTGTTATTCCCAAAGAAGATATATGAATGTTAGAAATAACCCTTTATTTCCTTTGCGCACGGAGCTGGAATTTTTTTTTTTTTTTACAAAGGCTACGGACGTCTTTAGAATTCTAGCCACGTTAGTGTGGCTATCACTAACTACACTAATTGTAGAGGTAGTTTCTTTTCTTTCACCCTATATTAATCAACTCTATCACTTTTCTCTTTTTAAATATTTTTATAACTTAATGTTTGAATGGAAAAATAAGACAAATACAAGGAGATGTGCTCGGAAGAGCAATGTATATGATTTTAAATTCATCTATTCGAGGTTCGGGAGCAGGGTCAGGTTCTGTGTGTTGTACCTTCTGCTCGGTTATAGACCACCTTAGAAACAAAATGCAAGATATTAATATGACAAGAGGGGGTCAGGGAATAACATTTTGTAGTTGGAATGTCAAGGGAATCAATGAACCAATTAAG
This sequence comes from Rhinoraja longicauda, assembly GCF_053455715.1. NCBI lineage: Eukaryota > Metazoa > Chordata > Chondrichthyes > Rajiformes > Arhynchobatidae > Rhinoraja > Rhinoraja longicauda. The sequence continues at coordinate 2,702,795 of NC_135991.1, forward strand.
AGAGGCAAAGTTTTGGCACATCTAAATTTAATCAAAACTGATATAATATTTCTTCAAGAAACGCACCTTAAGAAGGAATCTCAATATAGACTTAAAGCTAAGTGGATTGCTGAATCATATCATTCCTCCTTCTCCCACAAGTCCAGAGGAGTTGCAATACTAATTCGTAAAGGAATATCTTTTAAGAACTCCTCAACAATAGTGGATATTGATGGTAGATATATTATATTAGTTGGAGAGTTAAATGGAGAAAAAGTGATTCTTCTTAATGTTTACGGGCCTAATTTCGATAACCCTATGTTCTTTAATAAAACATTTAATAAAATTCCTGAATTTACACAATATAAATTAATAATTGGAGGAGACTTCAATTGTACATTAGATTCATACTTAGATAGATCATCAATGCAAAAAAAAGTAAAATCTCAATCAAGCGTATTTCTAAATTCATTTATTAATACCACTAATATTAAGGATGTCTGGAGAATAGAAAACCCAACTGGACGGGAATATTCATTTTACTCTCCAGTACACAAAACATACTCAAGAATAGATTATTTTTTAGTTGACTCTACGTTTATTCCATTTATTTATAATTCTAAATATCATAACATTATAATTTCAGATCATGCACCTGTAACATTCATGATTAAATTAAATGGAATGTCCGAGAAACAAGCATATTGGAGATTTAACCCACAAATTGTGAACGAAAAGTCATGCCAGGAATATATTATTAAACAGATTCAAATATTTTTTGAGGTAAATGACAACCCTGACACACCTATTTCTCTTATGTGGGAAACGTTTAAAGCGTATGTTCGAGGTACATTAATTTCTGCTCAAGCTTTTTATAATAAAGAGAACAGGATTAAACAACAAACATTGGAAAGTGAAATCAAACAACTAGATATAGAAAATGCGAGAATGCCATCTACTCTAAAATATAATAAAATTGCGGTATTGAAATATAAATTAAATAAAATGTATTCAGAACAAGTAATAAAACTCTATCAAAAAACAAAACAATTACATTTTGAATTTGGAGACAAACCACAAAAACTATTAGCACGTCAGTTACGAAAAATGGAAGGGGAAAAAATAATTCATAAAATTAGAACAGAGACAGGAGAATTATTAAAAATGCCCAAGGACATAAATGATAGATTTCTCCAATATTATCAGAGCCTTTATTCAACTAAAACCGTAGCACAATCAGAAGGAATAGCAGACTTTTTAAAAAAATGTAATTTAAAAGGTTTAGATTCAAACGATAGAGAAGTATTAGAAAGGGAGATTACGACAAAGGATATTGAGGAGTCTATTGGTTCTTTAAAAAATGGTAAAGCAGTAGGACCAGATGGTTTAGGCTCCGAATTTTATAAAAAATTTTATGATTTGCTTAGCCCACGTTTACATAGACTGTATGAGTATATATATACTCAACAGAAACTTCCAGACACTCTAAATGAATCGATAATAACACTTATTCCTAAAGCAGATAAAGATCCGGAAGACCCGGGATCATACAGAGCAATTGCACTTTTAAATACAGATCAAAAAAATTTAACTAAAATACTAGCGTATAGATTAAGTACAGTGATGAATAAATTAATACACCCTGACCAAACAGGCTTCATTCAGAAACGATACTCATACTATAATCTAAGAAGATTATTTAATATTATATATTCCAAGAGAATTATTAATGAAGATCTAGCAATAATCTCACTTGATGCTGAAAAAGCATTTGATCAGGTTGAATGGTCTTATTTATTTTCGGTGATGGAAAACATGCAGCTAGGGGAGAAATTCTGTACATGGATAAAACTGTTATATACAAATCCCCACGGCCAGAATATTTACAAACCAAAGGTTGTCATCGAAATTTAGCCTATCTAGAGGTTGTAGACAAGGATGCCCGTTATCCCCATTATTATTTGCGCTTGCTATTGAACCACTGGCAGAAAGAGTTAGGGGGCATCCGGAAATACATGAATATAACACAAAGGACTCAGTGAATAAAATTTCTCTATACGCAGATGACGTATTAATTTACATTACAAAACCAGAAATTAGTATTCCAAACTTATTAAAGCTAATAACCCAATTTGGTTCACTTTCAGGATACAGAATAAATTGGAATAAAAGCGAAATTATGCCAATAAGGGAACAAAATAAACAGATAATACAACAATTTCCATTTAAAATAGTAATGAAAAATTTAAATATCTAGGTATCTATGTAACTAAGATATATACAATCATTATTTAAAGCAAATTTCCCCCCATTACTGAACAAACTACATAAGAATATTCAATATTGGAAAACACTCCCTATCTCAATGGTTGGCAAAATAATGCCATAAAAATGATTTTTTTGCCGCAAATATTATACCTTTTTCAGACAATTCCGATATATCTGACAAAAAAACTTTTTTAAAAATTGGACTCTATTGTTAAGGATTTTATCTGGGATTATAAGAATCATAGGATAACAAAAGACACTTGTGTAAATCAAAAATAAATGGAGGCCTGGCTTTACCCAATTTTTTGTTTTTATTTCTGGGCAGTTAATATTAAAAATATGAATTTCTGGTTGGAAGAAATAGATCATCAACCAGATTGGTTAAAAATGGAAAAGGAAGATTGTTTACCTTTTGATATTGGTTCGATATTATTTGCTACGTCTAAATTAAACAAAAAAATTAATAGGGGAAACCCTATAATATTTAGTGCTATACGAATTTGGAAACAATTAAAAAAGACATTAAAATTAGATAATTTATCACTTTTTCTTCCAATTGCGAATAATCCTTTGTTTAAGCCTTCATGGGTAGACGGGGGTTTTACACAATGGAAGGATTATGGAATTAAAAATATGGGACAACTTTATAAGGAAGGCACCTTTCTGACATTTCAGGAGTTGAAACAGACTTATGGTCTTCGTGGAAATGATTATTTCAGATATCTTCAACTCAGAGATTATGTAAAATCGAACTCCCAAAATTTTCGAATTAGAAATTCAGAAATTCTTGATGAATGTTGGAACAAACATCCTAATACAGAAAAATTAATATCTTATATATATAATATCTTATTAGACAGTGACATTCCCTCCACGGACTTATACAGACAAAAATGGGAAAAAGAATTAAACCAAGTAATAACGAAAGATACTTGGGAAGAAAGTTTGCAACATATATATCAGTGTTCACTAAACGCCAGACATTCTCTAATACAATTTAAAGTAATACATAGGTTACACTATTCAAAAACAAAACT
>NC_135991.1:2706578-2714578 GCF_053455715.1 Rhinoraja longicauda
GTTGGGACTAGTGTAGATGGGGCATGTTGGTCGGTGTGGGCAGGTGGGACTAGTGTAGATGTTGCATGTTGGTCGGTGTGGGCAGGTGGGACTAGTGTAGATGGGGCATGTTGGTCGGTGTGGGCAGGTGGGACTAGTGTAGAAGGGGCATGTTGGTCGGTGTGGGCAGGTGGGACTAGTGTAGATGGGGCATGTTGGTCGGTGTGGGCAGGTGGGACTAGTGTAGAAGGGGCATGTTGGTCGGTGTGGGCAGGTGGGACTAGTGTAGATGGGGCATGTTGGTCGGTGTGGGACTAGTGTAGATGTTGCATGTTGGTCGGTGTGGGCAGGTGGGACTAGTGTAGAAGGGGCATGTTGGTCGGTGTGGGCAGGTGGGACTAGTGTAGATGGGGCATGTTGGTCGGTGTGGGCAGGTGGGACTAGTGTAGATGTTGCATGTTGGTCGGTGTGGGCAGGTGGGACTAGTGTAGATGGGGCATGTTGGTCGGTGTGGGCGGGTGGGACTAGTGTAGATGGGGCATGTTGTTCGGTGCGGGCGGGTGGGACTAGTGTAGATGGGGCATGTTTAGCCGGTGTGGGCAGGTGGGACTAGTGTAGATGGGGCATGTTGGTCGGTGTGGGCAGGTGGGACTAGTGTACACGGGGCATGTTGGTCGGTGTGGGCAGGTGGGACTAGTGTAGATGGGGCATGTTGGTCGGTGTGGGCAGGTGGGACTAGTGTAGATGGGGCATGTTGGTCGGTGTGGGCAGGTGGGACTAGTGTAGATGGGGCATGTTGGTCGGTGTGGGCAGGTGGGACTAGTGTAGATGTTGCATGTTGGTCGGTGTGGGCAGGTGGGACTAGTGTAGATGGGGCATGTTGGTCGGTGTGGGCAGGTGGGACTAGTGCAGATGGGGTATGTTGGCCGGTGTGGGCGGGTGGGACTATTGTAGACGGGGCATGTTGGTCGGTGTGGGCAGGTGGGATAAGTGTAGATGGGGCAAGTTGGTCGGTGTGGGCGGGTGGGACGTGTAGATGGGGCATGTTGATCGGTGTGGGTGGGTGAGACTAGTGTACACGGGGCATGTTGGTTGGTGTGGGCAGGTGGGACTATTGTAGATGGGGTATGTTGGCCGGTGTGGGCTGGTGGGACTAGTGTAGATGTGGCATGTTGGTCGGTGTGGGCAGGTGGGACTATTGTAGATGGGGCATGTTGGTCGGTGTGGGCAGGTGGGACTAGTGTAGATGGGGCATGTTCGTCGGTGTGGGCGGGTGGGACTAATGTAGATGGGGCATGTTGGTCGGTGTGGGCGGGTGAGACTAGTGTAGATGGGACATGTTGGTCGGTGTGGGCGGGTGGGACTAGTGTAGATGGGGCATGTTTGCCGGTGTGGGCGGGTGGGACTAGTGTAGATGGGGCATGTTGGTCTGTGTGGGCCGGTGGGACTAGTGTAGATGGGGCATGTTGGTCGGTATGGGCAGGTGGGACTAGTGTAGATGGGGAATGTTGGTCGGTGTGGGCAGGTGGGACTAGTGTAGATGGGGCATGTTGGTCGGTGTGGGCTGGTGGGACTAGTGTAGATGGGGCATGTTGGTCGGTATGGGCAGGTGGGACTAGTGTAGATGGGGTATGTTGGTCGGTGTGGGCAGGTGGGACTAGTGTAGATGGGGCATGTTGGTCGGTGTGGGCAGTTGGGACTAGTGTAGATGGGGCATGTTGGTCGGTGTGGGCAGATGGGACTAGTGTAGATGGTGCATGTTGGTCGGTGTGGGCGGGTGGAACTAGTGTAGATGGGGCATGTTGGTCGGTGTGGGCGGGTGGGACTAGTGTAGATGGGGCATGTTGGTCGGTGTGGGCGGGTGAGACTAGTGTAGATGGGGCATGTTGGTCGGTGTGGGCGGGTGAGACTAGTGTAGATGGGGCATGTTTGCCGGTGTGGGCGGGTGGGACTTGTGTAGATGGGGCATGTTGGTCCGTGTGGGCCGGTGGGACTAGTGTAGATGGGGCATGTTGGTCGGTGTGGGCAGGTGGGATTAGTGTAGAAGGGGCATGTTAGTCGGTGTGGGAGGGTGGGACTAGTGTAGATGGGGCATGTTGGTCGGTGTGGGCAGGTGGGACAAGTGTAGATGGGGCATGTTGGTCGGTGTGGGCGGGTGAGACTAGTGTAGATGGGGCATGTTGGTCGGTGTGGGCAGATGGGACTAGTGTAGATGGTGCATGTTGGTCGGTGTGGGCGGGTGGAACTAGTGTAGATGGGGCATGTTGGTCGGTGTGGGCGGGTGAGACTAGTGTAGATGGGGCATGTTGGTCGGTGTGGGCGGGTGAGACTAGTGTAGATGGGGCATGTTTGCCGGTGTGGGCGGGTGGGACTTGTGTAGATGGGGCATGTTGGTCCGTGTGGGCCGGTGGGACTAGTGTAGATGGGGCATGTTGGTCGGTGTGGGCAGGTGGGATTAGTGTAGAAGGGGCATGTTAGTCGGTGTGGGAGGGTGGGACTAGTGCAGATGGGGCATGTTGGTCGGTGTGGGCAGGTGGGACTAGTGTAGATGGGGCATGTTGGTCGGTGTGGGCGGGTGAGACTAGTGTAGATGGGGCATGTTGGTCGGTGTGGGCGGGTGGGACTAGTGTAGATGGGGCATGTTTGCCGGTGTGGGCGGGTGGGACTAGTGTAGATGGGGCATGTTGGTCTGTGTGGGCCGGTGGGACTAGTGTAGATGGGGCATGTTGGTCGGTATGGGCAGGTGGGACTAGTGTAGATGGGGTATGTTGGTCGGTGTGGGCAGGTGGGACTAGTGTAGATGGGGCATGTTGGTCGGTGTGGGCCGGTGGGACTAGTGTAGATGGGGCATGTTGTTCGGTATGGGCAGGTGGGACTAGTGTAGATGGGGTATGTTGGTCGGTGTGGGCAGGTGGGACTAGTGTAGATGGGGCATGTTGGTCGGTGTGGGCAGGTGGGACTAGTGTAGATGGGGCATGTTGGTTGGTGTGGGCAGATGGGACTAGTGTAGATGGTGCATGTTGGTCGGTGTGGGCGGGTGGAACTAGTGTAGATGGGGCATGTTGGTCGGTGTGGGCGGGTGGGACTAGTGTAGATGGGGCATGTTGGTTGGTGTGTGCAGGTGGGATTAGTGTAGAAGGGGCATGTTAGTCGGTGTGGGAGGGTGGGACTAGTGTAGATGGGGCATGTTGGTCGGTGTGGGCAGGTGGGACTAGTGTAGATGGGGCATGTCGGTCGGTGTGGGCGGGTGAGACTAGTGTAGATGGGGCATGTTGGTCGGTGTGGGCAGATGGGACTAGTGTAGATGGTGCATGTTGGTCGGTGTGGGCGGGTGGAACAAGTGTAGATGGGGCATGTTGGTCGGTGTTGGCGGGTGAGACTAGTGTAGATGGGGCATGTTGGTCGGTGTGGGCGGGTGGGACTAGTGTAGATGGGGCATGTTGGTCGGTGTGGGCGGGTGGGACTAGTGTAGATGGGGCATGTTGGTCGGTGTGGGCAGGTGGGACTAGTGTAGATGGGGCATGTTGGCCGGTGTGGGCTGGTGGGACTAGTGTAGATGGGGCATGTTGGCCGGTGTGGGCTGGTGGGACTAGTGTAGATGGGGCATGTTGGTCGGTGTGGGCAGGTGGGACTAGTGTAGATGGGGCATGTTGGCCGGTGTGGGCTGGTGGGACTAGTGTAGATGGGGCATGTTGGCCGGTGTGGGCTGGTGGGACTAGTGTAGATGGGGCATGTTGGTCGGTGTGGGCAGGTGGGACTAGTGTAGATGGGGCATGTTGGTCGGTGTGGGCGGTTGGTACTAGTGTAGATGGGGCATGTTGGTCGGTGTGGGCAGGTGAGAGCGAGAGAGAAGGAGAGAGAGAGAGAGAGGAGAGGGAGTGAGAGACTCAGGTCAAAGTACTGATAAGAGAGAGAGAGAGAGGTCAAAGTACTGATATCCCTCTGAGAGCGCGAGAGAGAGAGAGAGAGAGAGAGAGAGGGAGCGGCTAGTATACGGATATACGAGAGAGGGAGAGGGAGTGAGAAACACAGGTCAAAGTACTGATATCCCTCAGAGAGAGAGAGAGAGAGAGAGGGAGAGAGAGAGGGAGAGAGACAGAGACTGGGAGATTTCTCTGGACTTGAAAAACAAGTTTCCAACGAGAGGAGACTTCGCGTTTGGACTTGCAAGGGGGAAGTAATTGGAAGCATCTCAGGTTACCAGTGGACGGGCGAGAAGTTTGTTTGTATGTTTGACGTGACTGGGTAAATTGTAACTCGGCCGGAGCGGAGACAACACTGGAGGGGGTGAGCGACTCTGAGTGGGTTTGGTGTGGGAATTGGGGGGGGGGGGGGAGAGTTACACTGAGGGAGGGGAGGGGAGGGGAGGGGGGGAGAGATGGGGGGGGAGGGGAGGGGAGGGATGAGAAGATAAAGGTACTGGAGGGAGTGGAGGGAGACGGGAGGTTTGGGCCTGTTTACATTGGACGTTTATACGTTTGTGAGAGGGAGAGAGAGAAGAGGGGATGGGGAGAGGAGGAAGAGTTACACTGAGGAGAGGAGAGGAGAGGGGAGGGGAGGAGAGGGGAGGAGAGGGGAGGGGGGAGAGGGGAGGGGGGGAGGGGGAAGAGTTACACTGAGGAGAGGAGAGGAGAGGGGAGGGGAGGAGAGGGGAGGGGAGGAGAGGGGGGGGAGGAGAGGGGGGGGAGAGGGGGGGGAGAGGAGGGAGAGGGGAGGGGGAGAGAGGAGAGAGAGGGGAGGAGAGGGGAGGGGGGCAGGGGAGGTGGAGTGGGGAGGGGGGAGGGGAGGAGAGGGGGGAGGGGAGGAGAGGGGGAGGGGGAGGGGGAGAGAGGGAGGGGGAGAGAGGAGAGAGAGGAGAGGGGAGGGGGGAGAGTTACACTGAGGGAGGAGAGGAGAGGGGGGGAGAGGAGGGAGAGGGGAGGAGAGGGGAGGGGAGGAGAGGGGAGGGGAGGGAGAGTTACACTGAGGGAGGGGAGGAGAGGGGAAGGGAGGGGAAGGGAGGGGAGGAGAGGAGAGGGAGGGGGAGAGGAGGGAGAGGGGAGGAGAGGGGAGGGGAGGGGAGGGAGAGTTACACTGAGGGAGGGGAGGAGAGGGGAAGGGAGGGGAAGGGAGGGGAGGAGAGGGTAGGAGAGGGGAGGGGGGAGGGGAGGTGGAGTGGGGAGGGGGGAGGGGAGGAGATGAGAGGAGAGGGGAGGAGAGGGGAGGGGAGGGGAGGGAGAGTTACACTGAGGGAGGGGAGGGGAGGAGAGGGGAGGAGAGGGGAGGGAGTCCACACTGCCAGATTCCCACTCCCCGGTCAGACAACAGACAACAGGTGCAGTAGGAGGCCATTCGGCCCTTCGAGCCTGTACGCACCGCGATTCAATGTGATCATGGCTGATCATTCTCAATCAGTACCCCGTTCCTGCCTTCTCCCCATACCCCCTGACTCCGCTATCCTTAAGAGCTCTATCTAGTTCTCTCTTGAATGCATTCAGAGAATTGGCCTCCACTGCCCTCTGAGGCAGAGAATTCCACAGATTCACAACCTTCTGACTGAAAAAGTTTTTCCTCATCTCCGTTCTAAATGGCCGACCCCTTATTCTTAAACTGTGGCCCCTTGTTCTGGACTCCCCCAACATCGGGAACATGTTTCCTGCCTCTAACGTGTCCAACCCCTTAATAATCTTATACGTTTCGATAAGATCCCCTCTCATCCTTCTAAATTCCAGTATATACAAGCCTAGTCGCTCCAGTCTTTCAACATATGACAGTCCCGCCATTCCGGGAATTAACCTAGTAAACCTACGCTGCACGCCCTCAATAGCAAGAATATCCTTCCTCAAATTTGGAGACCAAAACTGCACACAGTACTCCAGGTGCGGTCTCACTAGGGCCCTGTACAAGTGCAGAAGGACCTCCTTGCTCCGATACTCACTCCCCTTCTCCCCCTCCGTTTCGCTCCCCTCTCTAACTCTCACTATCTATCTTTCAATCTATCTACCCATGTGCAGATGCTGGTTGAAATTGAAGGTAGACACAAATTGCTGGAGTAACTCAGCGGACAGGCAGCATCTCTGGAGAGAAGGAATGGATGACGTTTTGGGTCGAGACCTTTTTTCAGACTGAAACCACTTCGGAGATCTTCAGAGTGGTTTTCAGCAAAGCAGTGAGTAGTTCTCTACACTGTGCAGGCCCAAGCAAGTAGCAGTAGGCGAGACCATGTTGTACTGTCCTGGTGAGAATGTAGGTAGAAGGGGCTTCTGTGTGCAGTTTTGGTCTCCAAATTTGAGGAAGGATATTCTTGCTATTGAGGGCGTGCAGCGTAGGTTTACTGGGTTAATTCCAGGAATGGCGGGACTGTCATATGTTGAATGACTGGAGCGACTAGGCTTGTATATACTGGAATTAGAAAGATGAGAGGAGATCTTATCGAAATGTATAAGATTATTAAGGGGTTGGACATGTTAGAGGCAGGAAACATGTTCCCAATGTTGGGGGAGTCCAGAACAAGGGGCAACAGTTTAAGAATAAGGGGTAGGCCATTTAGAACTGAGATGAGGAAAAACTTTTTCAGTCAGAGAGTTGTGAATCTGTGGAATTCTCTGCCTCAGAGGGCAGTGGAGGCCAATTCTCTGAATGCATTCAAGAGAGAGTTAGATAGAGCTCTTAAGGATAGCAGAGTCAGGGGGTATGGGGAGAAGGCAGGAACGGGGTACTGATTGAGAATGATAAGCCATGATCACATTGAATGGCGGTACATACAGGCTCGAAGGGCCGAATGGCCTACTCCTGCACCTATTTTCTATGTTTCTATGTTTGTTCTTTGCTTTCTGTCGTGGGATTCAGTTGATCCCACAACTGGTGACCCTATTGCTCCACGCAACTTCCACCAACTCACGAAATGTGTGATGAGAAGACAATAGACAACAGGTGCAGGAGTAGGCCATTCGGCCCTTCGAGCCTGCACCGCCATTCAATATGATCATGGCTGATCATCCAGCTCAGTAACCTGTACCGGCCTTCTCTCCATACCCCCTGATCCCTTTAGCCACAAGGGCCACATCTAACTCCCTCTTAAATATAGCCAATGAACTGGCCTCAACTACCTTCTGCGGCAGAGAATTCCACAGACTCACCACTCTCTGTGTGAAGAAATGTCTTCTCATCTCGGTCCTAAAAGACTTCCCCCCTTATCCTTAAGCTGTGACCCCTGGTTCTGGACTTCCCCAACATCGGGAACAATCTTCCCGCATCTAGCCTCTCCAACCCCTTAAGAATGTTATTCACAAAATGCTGGAGTAACTCAGCAGGTCAGGCAGCATCTTGGGAGTGAAGGAATGGGTGACGTTTCGGGTCGAGACCCTTCTTCAGACCTTAAGAATGTTATATGTTTCTATAAGATCCCCCCTCAATCTTCTGAATTCCAGCGAGTACAAGCCTAGTCTATCCAGTCTTTCTTCATATGAAAGTCCTGCCATCCCAGGGATCAATCTGGTGAACCTTCTCTGTTCTCCCTCTATGGCAAGAATGTCTTTCCTCAGATTAGGAGACCAAAACTGTACACAATACTCCAGGTGTGGTCTCACCAAGGCCCTGTACAACTGCAGCAGAACCTCCCTGCTCCTATACTCAAATCCCCTCACTATGAATGCCAACATACCATTCGCTTTCTTCACTGCCTGCTGCACCTGCACGCTTGCTTTCAATGACTGGTGCACCATGACACCCAGGTCACGTCGCATCTCCCCCTTGTCCTTTTTCGTTCTTGTAAACCTCCTCTGGGCCCTCTCCAGAGCCAGCACATCCTTCCTCAGATATGGGGCCCCAAAACTGCTCACAGTACTCCAAATGCAGCCTGACAAGCATCTTATAGAGCCTCAGCATTACATCCCATGCTGTCTTTAAGGAGTTTGTATGTTCACACTGTGACCTGCCTGGAGTTTCACTGAGGTCTTTGCTTTACTCCGACACTGCAGTGCGGGTTTATAGATTGAACTGGCCTCAGTATAAGTGTAAATTGTCCCTGGTGTGTGCTAGTG